>NW_027136970.1:300000-448557 GCF_040869045.1 Eurosta solidaginis
TATTTGTTTTGGTTACTCGACGTCTCCGTTCTCGTGTAGCCTACATATTGCTTTTTTTTTAATTTGCTTACCGGGCTAAAGGTTAGCATGCTTAAAATACGTAAGTCGTTTTGTTCAACAAATTTAAGTAGATAACTCATCAGTTGTTTGCATCAGAGCGATAATTTTTGAGATAGTTATTAAAACTGTTTAAAAGTTGTCAAACGTTGTTTCTCGTTGTATATCCTGTAATTCTAGAGTTAAATTTATAAATAACGTGTACGAATTTGTTTAACGCATTTGTTTTGGTTACTCGACGTCTCCGTTCTCGTGTAGCCTACATATTGCGTTTTTTTTAATTTGCTTACCGGGCTAAAGGTTAGCATGTTTAAAATACGTAAGTCGTTTTGTTCATCAAATTTAAGTAGATAACTCATCAGTTGTTTGCATCAGAGCGACAATTTTTGAGATAGTTATTAAAACTGTTTAAAGGTTGTCAAACGTTGTTTCTCGTTGTATATCCTTTAATTCTAGAGTTAAATTGATAAATAACGTGTACGAATTGGTTTAACGCATTCGTTTTGGTTACTCGACGTCTCCGTTCTCGTGTAGCCTACATATTGTGTTTTTTTTTTTTAATTTGCTTACCGGGCTAAAGGTTAGCATGTTTAAAATACGTAAGTCGTTTTGTTCATCAAATTTAAGTAGATAACTCATCAGTTGTATGCATCAGAGCGACAATTTTTGAGATAGTTATTAAAACTGTTTAAAGGTTTTCAAACGTTGTTTCTCGTTGTATATCCTTTAATTCTAGAGTTAAATTGATAAATAACGTGTACGAATTTGTTTAACGCATTTGTTTTGGTTACTCGACGTCTCCGTTCTCGTGTAGCCTACATATTGCGTTTTTTTTTTTAATTTGCTTACCGGGCTAAAGGTTAGCATGCTTAAAATACGTAAGTCGTTTTGTTCAACAAATTTAAGTAGATAACTCATCAGTTGTTTGCATCAGAGCGATAATTTTTGAGATAGTTATTAAAACTGTTTAAAGGTTGAACAACGTTGATAAATAACGTGTACGAATTTGTTTAACGCATTTGTTTTGGTTGCTCGACGTCTCCGTTCTCGTGTAGCCTACATATTGCGTTTTTTTTTAATTTGCTTACCGGGCTAAAGGTTAGCATGTTTAAAATACGTAAGTCGTTTTGTTCATCAAATTTAAGTAGATAACTCATCAGTTGTTTGCATCTGAGCGACAATTTTTGAGATAGTTATTAAAACTGTTTAAAGGTTGTCAAATGTTGTTTCTCGTTGTATATCCTTTAATTCTAGAGTTAAATTGATAAATAACGTGTACGAATTTGTTTAACGCATTTGTTTTGGTTACTCGACGTCTCAGTTCTCGTGTAGCCTACATATTGCGTTTTTTTTTTTAATTTGCTTACCGGGCTAAAGGTTAGCATGCTTAAAATACGTAAGTCGTCTTGTTCAACAAATTTAAGTAGATAACTCATCAGTTGTTTGCATCAGAGTGATAATTTTTGAGATAGTTATTAAAACTTTTTAAAGGTTGTCAAACGTTGTTTCTCGTTGTATATCCTTTAATTCTAGAGTTAAATTGATAAATAACGTGCACGAATTTGTTTAACGTATTTGTTTTGGTTACTCGACGTCTCCGTTCTCGTGTAGCCTACATATTGCGTTTTTTTTAATTTGCTTACCGGGCTAGTTAGCATGCTTAAAATACGTAAGTCGTTTTGTTCAACAAATTTAAGTAGATAACTCATCAGTTGTTTGCATCAGAGAGATAATTTTTGAGATAGTTATTAAAACTGTTTAAAAGTTGTCAAACGTTGTTTCTCGTTGTATATCCTTTAATTCTAGAGTTAAATTTATAAATAACGTGTACGAATTTGTTTAACGCATTTGTTTTGGTTACTCGACGTCTCCGTTCTCGTGTAGCCTACATATTGCGTTTTTTTTAATTTGCTTACCGGGCTAAAGGTTAGCATGTTTAAAATACGTAAGTCGTTTTGTTCATCAAATTTAAGTAGATAATTCATCAGTTGTTTGCATCAGAGCGACAATTTTTGAGATAGTTATTAAAACTATTTAAAGGTTGTCAAACCTTGTTTCTCGTTGTATATCCTTTCATTCTAGAGTTAAATTGATAAATAACGTGTACGAATTTGTTTAACGCATTTGTTTTGGTTACTCGACGTCTCCGTTCTCGTGTAGCCTACATATTGCGTTTTTTTTTTTAATTTGCTTACCGCGCTAAAGGTTAGCATGCTTAAAATACGTAAGTCGTTTTGTTCAACAAATTTAAGTAGATAACTCATCAGTTGTGTGCATCAGAGCGACAATTTTTGAGATAGTTATTAAAACTGTTTAAAGGTTGTCAAACGTTGTTTCTCGTTGTATATCCTTTAATTCTAGAGTTAAATTGATAAATAACGTGTACGAATTGGTTTAACGCATTTGTTTTGGTTACTCGACGTCTCCGTTCTCGTGTAGCCTACATATTGCGTTTTTTTTTATTTGCTTACCGGGCTAAAGGTTAGCATGTTTAAAATACGTAAGTCGTTTTGTTCATCAAATTTAAGTAGATAACTCATCAGTTGTTTGCATCAGAGCGACAATTTTTGAGATAGTTATTAAAACTGTTTAAAGGTTGTCAAACGTTGTTTCTCGTTGTATATCCTTTAATTCTAGAGTTAAATTGATAAATAACGTGTACGAATTTGTTTAACGCATTTGTTTTGGTTACTCGACGTCTCCGTTCTCGTGTAGCCTACATATTGCGTTTTTTTTTTAATTTGCTTACCGGGCTAAAGGTTAGCATGTTTAAAATACGTAAGTCGTTTTGTTCAACAAATTTGAGTAGATAACTCAGCAGTTGTTTGCATCAGAGCGACAATTTTTGAGATAGTTATTAAAACTGTTTAAAGGTTGTCAAACGTTGTTTCTCGTTGTATATCCTTTAGTTCTAGAGTTAAATTGATAAATAACGTGTACGAATTTGTTTAACGCATTTGGTTTGGTTACTCGACGTCTCCGTTCTCGTGTAGCCTACATATTGCGTTTTTTTTTTAATTTGCTTACCGGGCTAAAGGTTAGCATGTTTAAAATACGTAAGTCGTTTTGTTCAACAAATTTAAGTAGATAACTCATCAGTTGTTTGCATCAGAGCGACAATTTTTGAGATAGTTATTAAAACTGTTTAAAGGTTATCAAACGTTGTTTCTCGTTGTATATCCTTTAATTCTAGGGTTAAATTGATAAATAACGTGTACGAATTTGTTTAACGCATTTGTTTTGGTTATCGACGTCTCCGTTCTCGTGTAGCATACATATTGCGTTTTTTTTTTAATTTGCTTACCGGGCTAAAGGTTAGCATGCTTAAAATACGTAAGTCGTTTTGTTCAACAAATTTAAGTAGATAACTCATCAGTTGTTTGCATCAGAGCGATAATTTTTGAGATAGTTACTAAAACTGTTTAAAGGTTGTCAAACGTTGTTTCTCGTTGTATATCCTTTAATTCTAGAGTTAAATTGTTAAATAACGTGTACGAATTTGTTTAACGCATTTGTTTTGTTACTCGACGTCTCCGTTCTCGTGTAGCCTACATATTGCGTTTTTTTTTTAATTTGCTTACCGGGCTAAAGGTTAGCATGCTTAAAATACGTAAGTCGTTTTGTTCAACAAATTTAAGTAGACAACTCATCAGTTGTTTGCATCAGAGCGATAATTTTTGAGATAGTTATTAAAACTGTTTAAAGGTTGTCAAACGTTGTTTCTCGTTGTATATCCTTTAATTCTAGAGTTAAATTGATAAATAACGTGTACGAATTTGTTTAACGCATTTGTTTTGGTTACTCGACGTCTCCGTTCTCGTGTAGCCTACATATTGCGTTTTTTTTTTAATTTGATTACCGGGCTAAAGGTTAGCATGTTTAAAATACGTAAGTGGTTTTGTTCATCAAATTTAAGTAGATAACTCATCAGTTGTTTGCATCAGAGCGACAATTTTTGAGATAGTTATTAAAACTGTTTAAAGGTTGTCAAACGTTGTTTCTCGTTGTATATCCTTTAATTCTAGAGTTAAATTGATAAAAAACGTGTACGAATTTGTTTAACGAATTTGTTTTGGTTACTCGACGTCTCCGTCCTCGTGTAGCCTACATATTGCGTTTTTTTTTAATTTGCTTACCGGGCTAAAGGTTAGCATGCTTAAAATACGTAAGTCGTTTTGTTCAACAAATTTAAGTAGATAACTCATCAGTTGTTTGCATCAGAGCGATAATTTTTGAGATAGTTATTAAAACTGTTTAAAGGTTGTCAAACGTTATTTCTCGTTGTATATCCTTTAATTCTAGAGTTAAATTGATATATAACGTGTACGAATTTGTTTAACGCATTTGTTTTGGTTACTCGACGTCTCCGTTCTCGTGTAGCCTACATATTGCGTTTTTTTTTAATTTGCTTACCGGGCTAAAGGTTAGCATGCTTAAAATACGTAAGTCGTTTTGGTCAACAAATTTAAGTAGATAACTCATCAGTTGTTTGCATCAGAGCGATAATTTTTGAGATAGTTATTAAAACTGTTTAAATGTTGTCAAACGTTGTTTCTCGTTGTATATCCTTTAATTCTAGAGTTAAATTTATAAATAACGTGTACGAATTTGTTTAACGCATTTGTTTTGGTTACTCGACGTCTCCGTTCTCGTGTAGCCTACATATTGCGTTTTTTTTTTAATTTGCTTACCGGGCTAAAGGTTAGCATGTTTAAAATACGTAAGTCGTTTTGTTCATCAAATTTAAGTAGATAACTCATCAGTTGTTTGCATCAGAGCGACAATTTTTGAGATAGTTATTAAAACTGTTTAAAGGTTGTGAAACTTTGTTTCCCGGTGTATATCCTTTAATTCTAGAGTTAAATTGATAAATAACGTGTACGAATTTGTTTAACGCATTTGTTTTGGTTACTCGACGTCTCCGTTCTCGTGTAGCCTACATATTGCGTTTTTTTTTTTAATTTGCTTACCGCGCTAAAGGTTAGCATGCTTAAAATACGTAAGTCGTTTTGTTCAACAAATTTAAGTAGATAACTCATCAGTTGTTTGCATCAGAGCGACAATTTTTGAGATAGTTATTAAAACTGTTTAAAGGTTGTCAAACGTTGTTTCTCGTTGTATATCCTTTAATTCTAGAGTTAAATTGATAAATAACGTGTACGAATTGGTTTAACGCATTTGTTTTGGTTACTCGACGTCTCCGTTCTCGTGTAGCCTACATATTGCGTTTTTTTTTTAATTTGCTTACCGGGCTAAAGGTTAGCATGTTTAAAATACGTAAGTCGTTTTGTTCATCAAATTTAAGTAGATAACTCATCAGTTGTTTGCATCAGAGCGACAATTTTTGAGATAGTTATTAAAACTGTTTAAAGGTTGTCAAACGTTGTTTCTCGTTGTATATCCTTTAATTATAGAGTTAAATTGATAAATAACGTGTACGAATTTGTTTAACGCATTTGTTTTGGTTACTCGACGTCTCCGTTCTCGTGTAGCCTACATATTGCGTTTTTTTTTAATTTGTTTACCGGGCTAAAGGTTAGCATGTTTAAAATATGTAAGTCGTTTTGTTCAACAAATTTGAGTAGATAACTCAGCAGTTGTTTGCATCAGAGCGACGATTTTTGAGATAGTTATTAAAACTGTTTAAAGGTTGTCAAACGTTGTTTCTCGTTGTATATCCTTTAATTCTAGAGTTAAATTGATAAATAACGTGTACGAATTTGTTTAACGCATTTGTTTTGGTACTCGACGTCTCCGTTCTCGTGTAGCCTACATATTGCGTTTTTTTTTTAATTTGCTTACCGGGCTAAAGTTTAGCATGCTTAAAATACGTAAGTCGTTTTGTTCAACAAATTTAAGTAGATAACTCATCAGTTGTTTGCATCAGAGCGATAATTTTTGAGATAGTTATTAAAACTGTTTAAAGGTTGTCAAACGTTGTTTCTCGTTGTATATCCTTTAATTCTAGAGTTAAATTGATAAATAACGTGTACGAATTTGTTTAACGCATTTGTTTTGGTTACTCGACGTCTCCGTTCTCGTGTAGCCTACATATTGCGTTTTTTTTTTTAATTTGCTTACCGGGCTAAAGGTTAGCATGTTTAAAATACGTAAGTCGTTTTGTTCAACAAATTTGAGTAGATAACTCAGCAGTTGTTTGCATCAGAGCGACAATTTTTGAGGTAGTTATTAAAACTGTTTAAAGGTTGTCAAACGTTGTTTATCGTTGTATATCCTTTAATTCTAGAGTTAAATTGATAAGTAACGTGTACGAATTTGTTTAACGCATTTGTTTTGGTTACTCGACGTCTCCGTTCTCGTTAGCCTACATATTGCGTTTTTTTTTTAATTTGCTTACCGGGCTAAAGGTTAGCATGTTTAAAATACGTAAGTCGTTTTGTTCAACAAATTTGAGTATATAACTCAGCAGTTGTTTGCATCAGAGCGACAATTTTTGAGGTAGTTATTAAAACTGTTTAAAGGTTGTCAAACGTTGTTTATCGTTGTATATCCTTTAATTCTAGAGTTAAATTGATAAGTAACGTGTACGAATTTGTTTAACGCATTTGTTTTGGTTACTCGACGTCTCCGTTCTCGTTAGCCTACATATTGCGTTTTTTTTTTAATTTGCTTACCGGGCTAAAGGTTAGCATGTTTAAAATACGTAAGTCGTTTTGTTCAACAAATTTAAGTAGATAACTCATCAGTTGTTTGCATCAGAGCGACAATTTTTGAGATAGTTATTAAAACTGTTTAAAGGTTATCAAACGTTGTTTCTCGTTGTATATCCTTTAATTCTAGGGTTAAATTGATAAATAACGTGTACGAATTTGTTTAACGCATTTGTTTTGGTTACTCGACGTCTCCGTTCTCGTGTAGCCTACATATTGCGTTTTTTTTTTAATTTGCTTACCGGGCTAAAGGTTAGCATGTTTAAAATACGTAAGTCGTTTTGTTCAACAAATTTAAGTAGATAACTCATCAGTTGTTTGCATCAGAGCGACAATTTTTGAGATAGTTATTAAAACTGTTTAAAGGTTATCAAACGTTGTTTCTCGTTGTATATCCTTTAATTCTAGGGTTAAATTGATAAATAACGTGTACGAATTTGTTTAACGCATTTGTTTTGGTTACTCGACGTCTCCGTTCTCGTGTAGCCTACATATTGCGTTTTTTTTTTTTAATTTGCTTACCGGGCTAAAGGTTAGCATGCTTAAAATACGTAAGTCGTTTTGTTCAACAAATTTAAGTAGATAACTCATCAGTTGTTTGCATCAGAGCGATAATTTTTGAGATAGTTATTAAAACTGTTTAAAGGTTGTCAAACGTTGTTTCTCGTTGTATATCCTTTAATTCTAGAGATAAATTGATAAATAACGTGTACGAATTTGTTTAACGCATTTGTTTTGGTTACTCGACGTCTCCGTTCTCGTGTAGCCTAAATATTGCGTTTTTTTTTTAATTTGATTACCGGGCTAAAGGTTAGCATGTTTAAAATACGCAAGTGGTTTTGTTCATCAAATTTAAGTAGATAACTCATCAGTTGTTTGCATCAGAGCGACAATTTTTGAGATAGTTATTAAAACTGTTTAAAGGTTGTCAAACGTTGTTTCTCGTTGTATATCCTTTAATTCTAGAGTTAAATTGATAAATAACGTGTACGAATTTGTTTAACGCATTTGTTTTGGTTACTCGACGTCTCCGTCCTCGTGTAGCCTACATATTGCGTTTTTTTTTTAATTTGCTTACCGGGCTAAAGGTTAGCATGCTTAAAATACGTAAGTTGTTTTGTTCAACAAATTTAAGTAGATAACTCATCAGTTGTTTGCATCAGAGCGATAATTTTTGAGATAGTTATTAAAACTGTTTAAAGGTTGTCAAACGTTGTTTCTCGTTGTATATCCTTTAATTCTAGAGTTAAATTGATAAATAACGTGTACGAATTTGTTTAACGCATTTGTTTTGGTTACGCGACGTCTCCGTTCTCGTGCTTGCTTAAAATACGTAAATCGTTTTGTTCAGCAAATTTGAGTAGGTAACTCAGCAGTTGTTTCCATCAGAGCGACAATTTTTGAGATAGTTATTAAAACTGTTTAAAGGTTGTCAAACGTTGTTTCTCGTTGTATATCCTTTAATTCTAGAGTTAAATTGATAAATAACGTGTACGAATTGGTTTAACGCATTCGTTTTGGTTACTCGACGTCTCAGTTCTCGTGTAGCCTACATATTGCGTTTTTTTTTTTAATTTGCTTACCGGGCTAAAGGTTAGCATGTTTAAAATACGTAAGTCGTTTTGTTCATCAAATTTAAGTAGATAACTCATCAGTTGTTTGCATCAGAGCGATAATTTTTGAGATAGTTATTAAAACTGTTTAAAGGTTGTCAAACGTTGTTTCTCGTTGTATATCCTTTAATTCTAGAGTTAAATTGATAAATAACGTGTACGAATTGGTTTAACGCATTCGTTTTGGTTACTCGACGTCTCAGTTCTCGTGTAGCCTACATATTGCGTTTTTTTTTTTAATTTGCTTACCGGGCTAAAGGTTAGCATGTTTAAAATACGTAAGTCGTTTTGTTCATCAAATTTAAGTAGATAACTCATCAGTTGTTTGCATCAGAGCGATAATTTTTGAGATAGTTATTAAAACTGTTTAAAGGTTGTCAAACGTTGTTTCTCGTTGTATATCCTTTAATTCTAGAGTTAAATTGATAAATAACGTGTACGAATTTGTTTAACGCATTTGTTTTGGTTACGCGACGTCTCCGTTCTCGTGCTTGCTTAAAATACGTAAATCGTTTTGTTCAGCAAATTTGAGTAGGTAACTCAGCAGTTATTTCCATCAGAGCGACAATTTTTGAGATAGTTATTAAAACTGTTTAAAGGTTGTCAAACGTTGTTTCTCGTTGTATATCCTTTAATTCTAGAGTTAAATTGATAAATAACGTGTACGAATTTTTTTAACGCATTTGTTTTGGTTACTCGACGTCTCCGTTCTCGTGTAGCCTACATATTGCGTTTTTTTTTTTAATTTGCTTACCGGTCTAAAGGTTAGCATGTTTAAAATACGTAAGTCGTTGTGTTCAACAAATTTGAGTAGATAACTCATCAGTTGTTTGCATCAGAGCGACAATTTTTGAGATAGTTATTAAAACTGTTTAAAGGTTGTCAAACGTTGTTTCTCGTTGTATATCCTTTAATTCTAGAGTTAAATTGATAAATAACGTGTACGAATTTGTTTAACGCATTTGTTTTGGTTACTCGACGTCTCCGTTCTCGTGTAGCCTACATATTGCGTTTTTTTTTAAATTTGCTTACCAGGCTAAAGGTTAGCATGTTTAAAATACGTAAGTCGTTTTGTTCATCAAATTTAAGTAGATAACTCATCAGTTGTTTGCATCAGAGCGACAATTTTTGAGATAGTTATTAAAACTGTTTAAAGGTTGTCAAACGTTGTTTCTCGTTGTATATCCTTTAATTCTAGAGTTAAATTGATAAATAACGTGTACGAATTTGTTTAACGCATTTGTTTTGGTTACTCGACGTCTCCGTTCTCGTGTAGCCTACATATTGCGTTTTTTTTTAATTTGCTTACCGGGCTAAAGGTTAGCATGTTTAAAATACGTAAGTCGTTTTGTTCAACAAATTTAAGTAGATAACTCAGCAGTTGTTTGCATCAGAGCGACAATTTTTGAGATAGTTATTAAAACTGTTTAAAGGTTGTCAAACGTTGTTTCTCGTTGTATATCCTTTAATTCTAGAGTTAAATTGATAAATGACGTGTACGAGTTTGTTTAACGCATTTGTTTTGGTTACTCGACGTCTCCGTTCTCGTGTAGCCTACATATTGCGTTTTTTTTTAATTTGCTTACCGGGCTAAAGGTTAGCATGTTTAAAATACGTAAGTCGTTTTGTTCATCAAATTTAAGTAGATAACTCATCAGTTGTTTGCATCAGAGCGACAATTTTTGAGATAGTTATTAAAACTGTTTAAAGGTTGTTAAGCGTTGTTTCTCGTTGTATATCCTTTAATTCTAGAGTTAAATTGATAAATAACGTGTACGAATTTGTATAACGCATTTGTTTTGGTTACTCGACGTCTCCGTTCTCGTGTAGCCTACATATTGCGTTTTTTTTTTAATTTGCATACCGGGCTAAAGGTTAGCATGTTTAAAATACGTAAGTCGTTTTGTTCAACAAATTTGAGTAGATAACTCATCAGTTGTTTGCATCAGAGCGACAATTTTTGAGATAGTTATTAACACTGTTTAAAGGTTGTTAAAAGTTGTTTCTCGTTGTATATCCTTTAATTCTAGAGTTAAATTGATAAATAACGTGTACGAATTTGTTTAACGCATTTGTTTTGGTTACTCGACGTCTCCGTTCTCGTGTAACCTACATATTGCGTTTTTTTTAATTTGCTTACCGGGCTAAAGGTTAGCATGTTTAAAATACGTAAGTCGTTTTGTTCAACAAATTTGAGTAGATAACTCATCAGTTGTTTGCATCAGAGCGACAATTTTTGAGATAGTTATTAAAACTGTTTAAAGGTTGTCAAACGTTGTTTCTCGTTGTATATCCTTTAATTCTAGAGTTAAATTGATAAATAACGTGTACGAATTTGTTTAACGCATTTGTTTTGGTTACTCGACGTCTCCGTTCTCGTGTAGCCTACATATTGCGTTTTTTTTTTAATTTGCTTACCGGGCTAAAGGTTAGCATGTTTAAAATACGTAAGTCGTTTTGTTCAACAAATTTGAGTAGATAACTCATCAGTTGTTTGCATCAGAGCGACAATTTTTGAGATAGTTATTAAAACTGTTTAAAGGTTGTCAAACGTTGTTTCTCGTTGTATATCCTTTAATTCTAGAGTTAAATTGATAAATAACGTGTACGAATTTGTATAACGCATTTGTTTTGGTTACTCGACGTCTCCGTTCTCGTGTAGCCTACATATTGCGTTTTTTTTTTAATTTGCTTACCGGGCTAAAGGTTAGCATGTTTAAAATGCGTAAGTTGTTTTGTTCATCAAATTTAAGTAGATAACTCATCAGTTGTTTGCATCAGAGCGACAATTTTTGAGATAGTTATTAAAACTGTTTAAAGGTTGTCAAACGTTGTTTCTCGTTGTATATCCTTTAATTCTAGAGTTAATTTGATAAATAACGTGTACGAATTTGTTTAACGCATTTGTTTTGGTTACTCGACGTCTGCGTTCTCGTGTAGCCTACATATTGCGTTTTTTTTTTAATTGGGCTTACCGGGCTAAAGGTTAGCATGTTTAAAATACGTGTCGTTTTGTTCATCAAATTTAAGTAGATAACTCATCAGTTGTTTGCATCAGAGCGACAATTTTTGAGATAGTTATTAAAACTGTTTAAAGGTTGTCAAACGTTGTTTCTCGTTGTATATCCTTTAATTCTAGAGTTAAATTGATAAATAACGTGTACGAATTTGTTTAACGCATTTGTTTTGATTACTCGACGTCTCCGTTCTCGTGTAGCCTACATATTGCGTTTTTTTTTTAATTTGCTTACCGGGCTAAAGGTTAGCATGCTTAAAATACGTAAGTCGTTTTGTTCAACAAATTTAAGTAGATAACTCATCAGTTGTTTGCATCAGAGCAATAATTTTTGAGATAGTTATTAAAACTGTTTAAAGGTTGTCAAACGTTGTTTCTCGTTGTATATCCTTTAATTCTAGAGTTAAATTGATAAATAACGTGTACGAATTTGTTTAATGCATTTGTTTTGGTTACTCGACGTCTCCGTTCTCGTGTAGCCTACATATTGCGTTTTTTTTTTAATTTGCTTACCGGGCTAAAGGTTAGCATGTTTAAAATACGTAAGTCGATTTGTTCATCAAACTTAAGTAGATAACTCATCAGTTGTTTGCATCAGAGCGACAATTTTTGAGATAGTTATTAAAACTGTTTAAAGGTTGTCAAACGTTGTTTCTCGTTGTATATCCTTTAATTCTAGAGTTAAATTGATAAATAATGTGTACGAATTTGTTTAACGCATTTGTTTTGGTTACTCGACGTCTCCGTTCTCGCGTAGCCTACATATTGCGTTTTTTTTTTAATTTGCTTACCGGGCTAAAGGTTAGCATGCTTAAAATACGTAAGTCGTTTTGTTCAACAAATTTAAGTAGATAACTCATCAGTTGTTTGCATCAGAGCGATAATTTTTGAGATAGTTATTAAAACTGTTTAAAGGTTGTCAAACGTTGTTTCTCGTTGTATATCCTTTAATTCTAGAGTTAAATTGATAAATAACGTGTACGAATTTGTTTAACGTATTTGTTTTGGTTACTCGACGTCTCCGTTCTCGTGTAGCCTACATATTGCGTTTTTTTTTTAATTTGCTTACCGGGCTAAAGGTTAGCATGCTTAAAATACGTAAGTCGTTTTGTTCAACAAATTTAAGTAGATAACTCATCAGTTGTTTGCATCAGAGCGATAATTTTTGAGATAGTTATTAAAACTGTTTAAAGGTTGTCAAACGTTGTTTCTCGTTGTATATCCTTTAATTCTAGAGTTAAATTTATAAATAACGTGTACGAATTTGTTTAAAGCATTTGTTTTGGTTACTCGACGTCTCCGTTCTCGTGTAGCCTACATATTGCGTTTTTTTTTTAATTTGCTTACCGGGCTAAAGGTTAGCATGTTTAAAATGCGTAAGTTGTTTTGTTCATCAAATTTAAGTAGATAACTCATCAGTTGTTTGCATAAGAGCGACAATTTTTGAGATAGTTATTAAAACTGTTTAAAGGTTGTCAAACGTTGTTTCTCGTTGTATATCCTTTAATTCTAGAGTTAATTTGATAAATAACGTGTACGAATTTGTTTAACGCATTTGTTTTGGTTACTCGACGTCTGCGTTCTCCTGTAGCCTACATATTGCGTTTTTTTTTTAATTGGGCTTACCGGGCTAAAGGTTAGCATGTTTAAAATACGTGTCGTTTTGTTCATCAAATTTAAGTAGATAACTCATCAGTTGTTTGCATCAGAGCGACAATTTTTGAGATAGTTATTAAAACTGTTTAAAGGTTGTCAAACGTTGTTTCTCGTTGTATATCCTTTAATTCTAGAGTTAAATTGATAAATAACGTGTACGAATTTGTTTAACGCATTTGTTTTGGTTACTCGACGTCTCCGTTCTCGTGTAGCCTACATATTGCGTTTTTTTTTTAATTTGCTTACCGGGCTAAAGGTTAGCATGCTTAAAATACGAAAGTCGTTTTGTTCAACAAATTTAAGTAGATAACTCATCAGTTGTTTGCATCAGAGCAATATTTTTTGAGATAGTTATTAAAACTGTTTAAAGGTTGTCAAACGTTGTTTCTCGTTGTATATCCTTTAATTCTAGAGTTAAATTGATAAATAACGTGTACGAATTTGTTTAATGCATTTGTTTTGGTTACTCGACGTCTCCGTTCTCGTGTAGCCTACATATTGCGTTTTTTTTTTAATTTGCTTACCGGGCTAAAGGTTAGCATGTTTAAAATACGTAAGTCGATTTGTTCATCAAACTTAAGTAGATAACTCATCAGTTGTTTGCATCAGAGCGACAATTTTTGAGATAGTTATTAAAACTGTTTAAAGGTTGTCAAACGTTGTTTCTCGTTGTATATCCTTTAATCCTAGAGTTAAATTGATAAATAATGTGTACGAATTTGTTTAACGCATTTGTTTTGGTTACTCGACGTCTCCGTTCTCGTGTAGCCTACATATTGCGTTTTTTTTTTAATTTGCTTACCGGGCTAAAGGTTAGCATGCTTAAAATACGTAAGTCGTTTTGTTCAACAAATTTAAGTAGATAACTCATCAGTTGTTTGCATCAGAGCGATAATTTTTGAGATAGTTATTAAAACTGTTTAAAGGTTGTCAAACGTTGTTTCTCGTTGTATATCCTTTAATTCTAGAGTTAAATTGATAAATAACGTGTACGAATTTGTTTAACGTATTTGTTTTGGTTACTCGACGTCTCCGTTCTCGTGTAGCCTACATATTGCGTTTTTTTTTTAATTTGCTTACCGGGCTAAAGGTTAGCATGCCTAAAATACGTAAGTCGTTTTGTTCAACAAATTTAAGTAGATAACTCATCAGTTGTTTGCATCAGAGCGATAATTTTTGAGATAGTTATTAAAACTGTTTAAAGGTTGCCAAACGTTGTTTCTCGTTGTATATCCTTTAATTCTAGAGTTAAATTTATAAATAACGTGTACGAATTTGTTTAACGCATTTGTTTTGGTTACTCGACGTCTCCGTTCTCGTGTAGCCTACATATTGCGTTTTTTTTTTTAATTTGCTTACCGGGCTAAAGGTTAGCATGTTTAAAATACGTAAGTCGTTTTGTTCATCAAATTTAAGTAGATAACTCATCAGTTGTTTGCATCAGAGCGACAATTTTTGAGATAGTTACTAAAACTGTTTAAAGGTTGTCAAACGTTGTTTCTCGTTGTATATCCTTTAATTCTAGAGTTAAATTGATAAATAACGTGTACGAATTTGTTTAACGCATTTGTTTTGGTTACTCGACGTCTCCGTTCTCGTGTAGCCTACATATTGCGTTTTTTTTTTAGTTTGCTTACCGCGCTAAAGGTTAGCATGCTTAAAATACGTAAGTCGTTTTGTTCAACAAATTTAAGTAGATAACTCATCAGTTGTTTGCATCAGAGCGACAATTTTTGAGATAGTTATTAAAACTGTTTAAAGGTTGTCAAACGTTGTTTCTCGTTGTATATCCTTTAATTCTAGAGTTAAATTGATAAATAACGTGTACGAATATTGCGTTTTTTTTTTAGTTTGCTTACCGCGCTAAAGGTTAGCATGCTTAAAATACGTAAGTCGTTTTGTTCAACAAATTTAAGTAGATAACTCATCAGTTGTTTGCATCAGAGCGATAATTTTTGAGATAGTTATTAAAACTGTTTAAAGGTTGTCAAACGTTGTTTCTCGTTGTATATCCTTTAACTCTAGAGTTAAATTTATAAATAACGTGTACGAATTTGGTTAACGCATTTGGTTTGGTTACTCGACGTCTCCGTTCTCGTGTAGCCTACATATTGCGTTTTTTTTTTAATTTGCTTACCGGGCTAAAGGTTAGCATGTTTAAAATACGTAAGTCGTTTTGTTCATCAAATTTAAGTAAATAACTCATCAGTTGTTTGCATCAGAGCGACAATTTTTGAGATAGTTATTAAAACTGTTTAAAGGTTGTCAAACATTGTTTCTCGTTGTATATCCTTTAATTCTAGAGTTAAATTGATAAATAACGTGTACGAATTTGTTTAACGCATTTGTTTTGGTTACTCGACGTCTCCGTTCTCGTGTAGCCTACATATTGCGTTTTTTTTTTAATTTGCTTACCGGGCTAAAGGTTAGCATGTTTAAAATACGTAAGTCGTTTTGTTCAACAAATTTGAGTAGATAACTCAGCAGTTGTTTGCATCAGAGCGACAATTTTTGAGATAGTTATTAAAACTGTTTAAAGGTTGTCAAACGTTGTTTCTCGTTGTATATCCTTTAATTCTAGAGTTAAATTGATAAATAACGTATACGAATTTGTTTAACGCATTTTTTTTGGTTACTCGACGTCTCCGTTCTCGTGTAGCCTACATATTGCATTTTTTTTTTAATTTGCTTACCGGGCTAAAGGTTAGCATGTTTAAAATACGTAAGTCGTTTTGTTCAACAAATTTAAGTAGATAACTCATCAGTTTTTTGCATCAGAGCGACAATTTTTGAGATAGTTATTAAAACTGTTTAAAGGTTATCAAACGTTGTTTCTCGTTGTATATCCATTAATTCTAGGGTTAAATTGATAAATAACGTGTACGAATTTGTTTAACGCATTTGTTTTGGTTACTCGACGTCTCCGTTCTCGTGTAGCCTACATATTGCGTTTTTTTTAAATTTGCTTACCGGGCTAAAGGTTAGCATGTTTAAAATACGTAAGTCGTTTTGTTCAACAAATTTAAGTAGATAACTCATCAGTTGTTTGCATCAGAGCGACAATTTTTGAGATAGTTATTAAAACTGTTTAAAGGTTATCAAACGTTGTTTCTCGTTGTATATCCTTTAATTCTAGAGTTAAATTGATAAATAACGTGTACGAATTTGTTTAACCCATTTGTTTTGGTTACCCGACGTCTCCGTTCTCGTGTAGCCTACATATTGCGTTTTTTTTTTAATTTGCTTACCGGGCTAAAGGTTAGCATGCTTAAAATACGTAAGTCGTTTTGTTCAACAAATTTAAGTAGATAACTCACCAGTTGTTTGCATCAGAGCGATAATTTTTGAAATAGTTATTAAAACTCTTTAAAGGTTGTCAAACGTTGTTTCTCGTTGTATATCCTTTAATTCTAGAGTTAAATTGATAAATAACGTGTACAAATTTGTTTAACGCATTTGTTTTGGTTACTCGACGTCTCCGTTCTCGTGTAGCCTACATATTGCGTTTTGTTTTAATTTGATTACCGGGCTAAAGGTTAGCATGTTTAAAATACGTAAGTGGTTTTGTTCATCAAATTTAAGTAGATAACTCATCAGTTGTTTGCATCAGAGCGACAATTTTTGAGATAGTTATTAAAACTGTTTAAAGGTTGTCAAACGTTGTTTCTCGTTGTATATCCTTTAATTCTAGAGTTAAATTGATAAATAACGTGTACGAATTTGTTTAACGCATTTGTTTTGGTTACTCGACGTCTCCGTTCTCGTGTAGCCTACATATTGCGTTTTTTTTTTAATTTGCTTACCGGGCTAAAGGTTAGCATGTTTAAAATACGTAAGGCGTTTTGTTCATCAAACTTAAGTAGATAACTCATCAGTTGTTTGCATCAGAGCGACAATTTTTGAGATAGTTATTAAAACTGTTTAAAGGTTGTCAAACGTTGTTTCTCGTTGTATATCCTTTAATTCTAGAGTTAAATTGATAAATAACGTGTACGAATTTGTTTAACGTATTTGTTTTGGTTACTCGACGTCTCCGTTCTCGTGAAGCCTACATATTGCGTTTTTTTTTAATTTGCTTACCGGGCTAAAGGTTAGCATGCTTAAAATACGTAAGTCGTTTTGTTCAACAAATTTAAGTAGATAACTCATCAGTTGTTTGCATCAGAGCGATAATTTTTGAGATAGTTATTAAAACTGTTTAAAGGTTGTCAAACGTTGTTTCTCGTTGTATATCCTTTAATTCTAGAGTTAAATTTATAAATAACGTGTACGAATTTGTTTAACGCATTTGTTTTGGTTACTCGACGTCTCCGTTCTCGTGTAGCCTACATATTGCGTTTTTTTTTAATTTGCTTACCGGGCTAAAGGTTAGCATGTTTAAAATACGTAAGTCGTTTTGTTCATCAAATTTAAGTAGATAACTCATCAGTTGTTTGCATCAGAGCGACAATTTTTGAGATAGTTATTAAAACTGTTTAAAGGTTGTCAAACGTTGTTTCTCGTTGTATATGCTTTAATTCTAGAGTTAAATTGATAAATAACGTGTACGAATTTGTTTAGCGCATTTGTTTTGGTTACTCGACGTCTCCGTTCTCGTGTAGCCTACATATTGCGTTTTTTTTTAATTTGCTTACCGCGCTAAAGGTTAGCATGCTTAAAATACGTAAGTCGTTTTGTTCAACAAATTTAAGTAGATAACTCATCAGTTGTTTGCATCAGAGCGACAATTTTTGAGATAGTTATTAAAACTGTTTAAAGGTTGTCAAACGTTGTTTCTCGTTGTATATGCTTTAATTCTAGAGTTAAATTGATAAATAACGTGTACGAATTGGTTTAACGCATTTGTTTTGGTTACTCGACGTCTCCGTTCTCGTGTAGCCTACATATTGCGTTTTTTTTTTTAATTTGCTTACCGGGCTAAAGGTTAGCATGTTTAAAATACGTAAGTCGTTTTGTTCATCAAACTTAAGTAGATAACTCATCAGTTGTTTGCATCAGAGCGACAATTTTTGAGATAGTTATTAAAACTGTTTAAAGGTTGTCAAACGTTGTTTATCGTTGTATATCCTTTAATTCAAGAGTTAAATTGATAAATAACCTGTACGAATTTGTTTAACGCATTTGTTTTGGTTACTCGACGTCTCCGTTCTCGTGTAGCCTACATATTGCGTTTTTTTTTTTTAATTTGCTTACCGGGCTAAAGGTTAGCATGTTTAAAATACGTAAGTCGTTTTGTTCAACAAATTTGAGTAGATAACTCAGCAGTTGTTTGCACCAGAGCGACAATTTTTGAGACAGTTATTAAAACTGTTTAAAGGTTGTCAAACGTTGTTTCTCGTTGTATATCCTTTAATTCTAGAGTTAAATTGATAAATAACGTGTACGAATTTGTTTAACGCATTTGTTTTGGTTACTCGACGTCTCCGTTCTCGTGTAGCCTACATATTGCGTTTTTTTTTTAATTTGCTTACCGGGCTAAAGGTTAGCATGCTTAAAATACGTAAGTCGTTTTGTTCAACAAATTTAAGTAGATAACTCATCAGTTGTTTGCATCAGAGCGATAATTTTTGAGATAGTTATTAAAACTGTTTAAAGGTTGTCAAACGTTGTTTCTCGTTGTATATCCTTTAATTCTAGAGTTAAGTTGATAAATAACGTGTACGAATTTGTTTAACGCATTTGTTTTGGTTACTCGACGTCTCCGTTCTCGTGTAGCCTACATATTGCGTTTTTTTTAATTTGCTTACCGGGCTAAAGGTTAGCATGCTTAAAATACGTAAGTCGTTTTGTTCAACAAATTTAAGTAGATAACTCATCAGTTGTTTGCATCAGAGCGATAATTTTTG
Organism: Eurosta solidaginis; assembly: GCF_040869045.1. Lineage (NCBI taxonomy): Eukaryota > Metazoa > Arthropoda > Insecta > Diptera > Tephritidae > Eurosta > Eurosta solidaginis. The sequence continues at coordinate 318,860 of NW_027136970.1, forward strand.
AGATAGTTATTAAAACTATTTAAAGGTTGTCAAACGTTGTTTCTCGTTGTATATCCTTTAATTCTAGAGTTAAATTGATAAATAACGTGTACGAATTTGTTTAACGCATTTGTTTTGGTTACTCGACGTCTCAGTTCTCGTGTAGCCTACATATTGCGTTTTTTTTTTAATTTGCTTACCGGTCTAAAGGTTAGCATGCTTAAAATACGTAAGTCGTTTTGTTCAACAAATTTAAGTAGATAACTCATCAGTTGTTTGCATCAGAGCGATAATTTTTGAGATAGTTATTAAAACTGTTTAAAGGTTGTCAAACGTTGTTTCTCGTTGTATATCCTTTAATTCTAGAGTTAAGTTGATAAATAACGTGTACGAATTTGTTTAACGCATTTGTTTTGGTTACTCGACGTCTCCGTTCTCGTGTAGCCTACATATTGCGTTTTTTTAATTTGCTTACCGGGCTAAAGGTTAGCATGTTTAAAATACGTAAGTCGTTTTGTTCATCAAATTTAAGTAGATAACTCATCAGTTGTTTGCATCTGAGCGACAATTTTTGAGATAGTTATTAAAACTGTTTAAAGGTTGTCAAATGTTGTTTCTCGTTGTATATCCTTTAATTCTAGAGTTAAATTGATAAATAACGTGTAAGAATTTGTTTAACGCATTTGTTTTGGTTACTCGACGTCTCAGTTCTCGTGTAGCCTACATATTGCGTTTTTTTTTTAATTTGCTTACCGGGCTAAAGGTTAGCATGCTTAGAATACGTAAGTCGTTTTGTTCAACAAATTTAAGTAGATAACTCATCAGTTGTTTGCATCAGAGCGACAATTTTTGAGATAATTATTAAAACTGTTTAAAGGTTGTCAAACGTTGTTTCTCGTTGTATATCCTTTAATTCTAGAGATAAATTGATAAATAACGTGTACGAATTTGTTTAACGCATTTGTTTTGGTTACTCGACGTCTCCGTTCTCGTGTAGCCTACATATTGCGTTTTTTTTTTAATTTGCTTACCGGGCTAAAGGTTAGCATGCTTAAAATACGTAAGTCGTTTTGTTCAACAAATTTAAGTAGATAACTCATCAGTTGTTTGCATCAGAGCGATAATTTTTGAGATAGTTATTAAAACTGTTTAAAGGTTGTCAAACGTTGTTTCTCGTTGTATATCCTTTAATTCTAGAGTTAAATTGATAAATAAAGTGTACGAATTTGTTTAACGTATTTGTTTTGGTTACTCGACGTCTCCGTTCTCGTGTAGCCTACATATTGCGTTTTTTTTAATTTGCTTACCGGGCTAAAGGTTAGCATGTTTAAAATACGTAAGTCGTTTTGTTCATCAAATTTAAGTAGATAACTCATCAGTTGTTTGCATCTGAGCGACAATTTTTGAGATAGTTATTAAAACTGTTTAAAGGTTGTCAAATGTTGTTTCTCGTTGTATATCCTTTAATTCTAGAGTTAAATTGATAAATAACGTGTAAGAATTTGTTTAACGCATTTGTTTTGGTTACTCGACGTCTCAGTTCTCGTGTAGCCTACATATTGCGTTTTTTTTTTAATTTGCTTACCGGGCTAAAGGTTAGCATGCTTAAAATACGTAAGTCGTTTTGTTCAACAAATTTAAGTAGATAACTCATCAGTTGTTTGCATCAGAGCGACAATTTTTGAGATAATTATTAAAACTATTTAAAGGTTGTCAAACGTTGTTTCTCGTTGTATATCCTTTAATTCTAGAGATAAATTGATAAATAACGTGTACGAATTTGTTTAACGCATTTGTTTTGGTTACTCGACGTCTCCGTTCTCGTGTAGCCTACATATTGCGTTTTTTTTTTAATTTGCTTACCGGGCTAAAGGTTAGCATGCTTAAAATACGTAAGTCGTTTTGTTCAACAAATTTAAGTAGATAACTCATCAGTTGTTTGCATCAGAGCGATAATTTTTGAGATAGTTATTAAAACTGTTTAAAGGTTGTCAAACGTTGTTTCTCGTTGTATATCCTTTAATTCTAGAGTTAAATTGATAAATAACGTGTACGAATTTGTTTAACGTATTTGTTTTGGTTACTCGACGTCTCCGTTCTCGTGTAGCCTACATATTGCGTTTTTTTTAATTTGCTTACCGGGCTAAAGGTTAGCATGCTTAAAATACGTAAGTCGTTTTGTTCAACAAATTTAAGTAGATAACTCATCAGTTGTTTGCATCAGAGCGATAATTTTTGAGATAGTTATTAAAACTGTTTAAAAGTTGTCAAACGTTGTTTCTCGTTGTATATCCTTTAATTCTAGAGTTAAATTTATAAATAACGTGTACGAATTTGTTTAACGCATTTGTTTTGGTTACTCGACGTCTCCGTTCTCGTGTAGCCTACATATTGCGTTTTTTTTAATTTGCTTACCGGGCTAAAGGTTAGCATGCTTAAAATACGTAAGTCGTTTTGTTCAACAAATTTAAGTAGATAACTCATCAGTTGTTTGCATCAGAGCGATAATTTTTGAGATAGTTATTAAAACTATTTAAAGGTTGTCAAACGTTGTTTCTCGTTGTGTATCCTTTAATTCTAGAGTTAAATTGATAAATAACGTGTACGAATTTGTTTAACGCATTTGTTTTGGTTACTCGACGTCTCAGTTCTCGTGTAGCCTACATATTGCGTTTTTTTTTTTAATTTGCTTACCGGGCTAAAGGTTAGCATGTTTAAAATACGTAAGTCGTTTTGTTCATCAAATTTAAGTAGATAACTCATCAGTTGTTTGCATCAGAGCGATAATTTTTGAGATAGTTATTAAAACTGTTTAAAGGTTGTCAAACGTTGTTTCTCGTTGTATATCCTTTAATTCTAGAGTTAAATTGATAAATAACGTGTACGAATTTGTTTAACGTATTTGTTTTGGTTACTCGACGTCTCCGTTCTCGTGTAGCCTACATATTGCGTTTTTTTTTAATTTGCTTACCGGGCTAAAGGTTAGCATGCTTAAAATACGTAAGTCGTTTTGTTCAACAAATTTAAGTAGATAACTCATCAGTTGTTTGCATCAGAGCGATAATTTTTGAGATAGTTATTAAAACTATTTAAAGGTTGTCAAACGTTGTTTCTCGTTGTATATCCTTTAATTCTAGAGTTAAATTGATAAATAACGTGTACGAATTTGTTTAACGCATTTGTTTTGGTTACTCGACGTCTCCGTTCTCGTGTAGCCTACATATTGGGTTTTTTTTTAATGTGCTTACCGGGCTAAAGGTTAGCATGCTTAAAATACGTAAGTCGTTTTGTTCAACAAATTTAAGTAGATAACTCATCAGTTGTTTGCATCAGAGCGATAATTTTTGAGATAGTTATTAAAACTGTTTAAAGGTTGTCAAACGTTGTTTCTCGTTGTATATCCTTTAATTCTAGAGTTAAATTGATAAATAACGTGTACGAATTTGTTTAACGTATTTGTTTTGGTTACTCGACGTCTCCGTTCTCGTGTAGCCTACATATTGCTTTTTTTTTAATTTGCTTACCGGGCTAAAGGTTAGCATGCTTAAAATACGTAAGTCGTTTTGTTCAACAAATTTAAGTAGATAACTCATCAGTTGTTTGCATCAGAGCGATAATTTTTGAGATAGTTATTAAAACTGTTTAAAAGTTGTCAAACGTTGTTTCTCGTTGTATATCCTGTAATTCTAGAGTTGAATTTATAAATAACGTGTACGAATTTGTTTAACGCATTTGTTTTGGTTACTCGACGTCTCCGTTCTCGTGTAGCCTACATATTGCGTTTTTTTTAATTTGCTTACCGGGCTAAAGGTTAGCATGTTTAAAATACGTAAGTCGTTTTGTTCATCAAATTTAAGTAGATAACTCATCAGTTGTTTGCATCAGAGCGACAATTTTTGAGATAGTTATTAAAACTGTTTAAAGGTTGTCAAACGTTGTTTCTCGTTGTATATCCTTTAATTCTAGAGTTAAATTGATAAATAACGTGTACGAATTGGTTTAACGCATTCGTTTTGGTTACTCGACGTCTCCGTTCTCGTGTAGCCTACATATTGTGTTTTTTTTTTTAATTTGCTTACCGGGCTAAAGGTTAGCATGTTTAAAATACGTAAGTCGTTTTGTTCATCAAATTTAAGTAGATAACTCATCAGTTGTATGCATCAGAGCGACAATTTTTGAGATAGTTATTAAAACTGTTTAAAGGTTTTCAAACGTTGTTTCTCGTTGTATATCCTTTAATTCTAGAGTTAAATTGATAAATAACGTGTACGAATTTGTTTAACGCATTTGTTTTGGTTACTCGACGTCTCCGTTCTCGTGTAGCCTACATATTGCGTTTTTTTTTTTAATTTGCTTACCGGGCTAAAGGTTAGCATGCTTAAAATACGTAAGTCGTTTTGTTCAACAAATTTAAGTAGATAACTCATCAGTTGTTTGCATCAGAGCGATAATTTTTGAGATAGTTATTAAAACTGTTTAAAGGTTGAACAACGTTGATAAATAACGTGTACGAATTTGTTTAACGCATTTGTTTTGGTTACTCGACGTCTCCGTTCTCGTGTAGCCTACATATTGCGTTTTTTTTTAATTTGCTTACCGGGCTAAAGGTTAGCATGTTTAAAATACGTAAGTCGTTTTGTTCATCAAATTTAAGTAGATAACTCATCAGTTGTTTGCATCTGAGCGACAATTTTTGAGATAGTTATTAAAACTGTTTAAAGGTTGTCAAATGTTGTTTCTCGTTGTATATCCTTTAATTCTAGAGTTAAATTGATAAATAACGTGTACGAATTTGTTTAACGCATTTGTTTTGGTTACTCGACGTCTCAGTTCTCGTGTAGCCTACATATTGCGTTTTTTTTTTTAATTTGCTTACCGGGCTAAAGGTTAGCATGCTTAAAATACGTAAGTCGTCTTGTTCAACAAATTTAAGTAGATAACTCATCAGTTGTTTGCATCAGAGTGATAATTTTTGAGATAGTTATTAAAACTTTTTAAAGGTTGTCAAACGTTGTTTCTCGTTGTATATCCTTTAATTCTAGAGTTAAATTGATAAATAACGTGCACGAATTTGTTTAACGTATTTGTTTTGGTTACTCGACGTCTCCGTTCTCGTGTAGCCTACATATTGCGTTTTTTTTAATTTGCTTACCGGGCTAGTTAGCATGCTTAAAATACGTAAGTCGTTTTGTTCAACAAATTTAAGTAGATAACTCATCAGTTGTTTGCATCAGAGAGATAATTTTTGAGATAGTTATTAAAACTGTTTAAAAGTTGTCAAACGTTGTTTCTCGTTGTATATCCTTTAATTCTAGAGTTAAATTTATAAATAACGTGTACGAATTTGTTTAACGCATTTGTTTTGGTTACTCGACGTCTCCGTTCTCGTGTAGCCTACATATTGCGTTTTTTTTAATTTGCTTACCGGGCTAAAGGTTAGCATGTTTAAAATACGTAAGTCGTTTTGTTCATCAAATTTAAGTAGATAATTCATCAGTTGTTTGCATCAGAGCGACAATTTTTGAGATAGTTATTAAAACTATTTAAAGGTTGTCAAACCTTGTTTCTCGTTGTATATCCTTTCATTCTAGAGTTAAATTGATAAATAACGTGTACGAATTTGTTTAACGCATTTGTTTTGGTTACTCGACGTCTCCGTTCTCGTGTAGCCTACATATTGCGTTTTTTTTTTTAATTTGCTTACCGCGCTAAAGGTTAGCATGCTTAAAATACGTAAGTCGTTTTGTTCAACAAATTTAAGTAGATAACTCATCAGTTGTGTGCATCAGAGCGACAATTTTTGAGATAGTTATTAAAACTGTTTAAAGGTTGTCAAACGTTGTTTCTCGTTGTATATCCTTTAATTCTAGAGTTAAATTGATAAATAACGTGTACGAATTGGTTTAACGCATTTGTTTTGGTTACTCGACGTCTCCGTTCTCGTGTAGCCTACATATTGCGTTTTTTTTTATTTGCTTACCGGGCTAAAGGTTAGCATGTTTAAAATACGTAAGTCGTTTTGTTCATCAAATTTAAGTAGATAACTCATCAGTTGTTTGCATCAGAGCGACAATTTTTGAGATAGTTATTAAAACTGTTTAAAGGTTGTCAAACGTTGTTTCTCGTTGTATATCCTTTAATTCTAGAGTTAAATTGATAAATAACGTGTACGAATTTGTTTAACGCATTTGTTTTGGTTACTCGACGTCTCCGTTCTCGTGTAGCCTACATATTGCGTTTTTTTTTTTAATTTGCTTACCGGGCTAAAGGTTAGCATGTTTAAAATACGTAAGTCGTTTTGTTCAACAAATTTGAGTAGATAACTCAGCAGTTGTTTGCATCAGAGCGACAATTTTTGAGATAGTTATTAAAACTGTTTAAAGGTTGTCAAACGTTGTTTCTCGTTGTATATCCTTTAGTTCTAGAGTTAAATTGATAAATAACGTGTACGAATTTGTTTAACGCATTTGGTTTGGTTACTCGACGTCTCCGTTCTCGTGTAGCCTACATATTGCGTTTTTTTTTTAATTTGCTTACCGGGCTAAAGGTTAGCATGTTTAAAATACGTAAGTCGTTTTGTTCAACAAATTTAAGTAGATAACTCATCAGTTGTTTGCATCAGAGCGACAATTTTTGAGATAGTTATTAAAACTGTTTAAAGGTTATCAAACGTTGTTTCTCGTTGTATATCCTTTAATTCTAGGGTTAAATTGATAAATAACGTGTACGAATTTGTTTAACGCATTTGTTTTGGTTATCGACGTCTCCGTTCTCGTGTAGCATACATATTGCGTTTTTTTTTTAATTTGCTTACCGGGCTAAAGGTTAGCATGCTTAAAATACGTAAGTCGTTTTGTTCAACAAATTTAAGTAGATAACTCATCAGTTGTTTGCATCAGAGCGATAATTTTTGAGATAGTTACTAAAACTGTTTAAAGGTTGTCAAACGTTGTTTCTCGTTGTATATCCTTTAATTCTGGAGTTAAATTGTTAAATAACGTGTACGAATTTGTTTAACGCATTTGTTTTGTTACTCGACGTCTCCGTTCTCGTGTAGCCTACATATTGCGTTTTTTTTTTAATTTGCTTACCGGGCTAAAGGTTAGCATGCTTAAAATACGTAAGTCGTTTTGTTCAACAAATTTAAGTAGACAACTCATCAGTTGTTTGCATCAGAGCGATAATTTTTGAGATAGTTATTAAAACTGTTTAAAGGTTGTCAAACGTTGTTTCTCGTTGTATATCCTTTAATTCTAGAGTTAAATTGATAAATAACGTGTACGAATTTGTTTAACGCATTTGTTTTGGTTACTCGACGTCTCCGTTCTCGTGTAGCCTACATATTGCGTTTTTTTTTTAATTTGATTACCGGGCTAAAGGTTAGCATGTTTAAAATACGTAAGTGGTTTTGTTCATCAAATTTAAGTAGATAACTCATCAGTTGTTTGCATCAGAGCGACAATTTTTGAGATAGTTATTAAAACTGTTTAAAGGTTGTCAAACGTTGTTTCTCGTTGTATATCCTTTAATTCTAGAGTTAAATTGATAAAAAACGTGTACGAATTTGTTTAACGAATTTGTTTTGGTTACTCGACGTCTCCGTCCTCGTGTAGCCTACATATTGCGTTTTTTTTTAATTTGCTTACCGGGCTAAAGGTTAGCATGCTTAAAATACGTAAGTCGTTTTGTTCAACAAATTTAAGTAGATAACTCATCAGTTGTTTGCATCAGAGCGATAATTTTTGAGATAGTTATTAAAACTGTTTAAAGGTTGTCAAACGTTATTTCTCGTTGTATATCCTTTAATTCTAGAGTTAAATTGATATATAACGTGTACGAATTTGTTTAACGCATTTGTTTTGGTTACTCGACGTCTCCGTTCTCGTGTAGCCTACATATTGCGTTTTTTTTTTAATTTGCTTACCGGGCTAAAGGTTAGCATGCTTAAAATACGTAAGTCGTTTTGGTCAACAAATTTAAGTAGATAACTCATCAGTTGTTTGCATCAGAGCGATAATTTTTGAGATAGTTATTAAAACTGTTTAAATGTTGTCAAACGTTGTTTCTCGTTGTATATCCTTTAATTCTAGAGTTAAATTTATAAATAACGTGTACGAATTTGTTTAACGCATTTGTTTTGGTTACTCGACGTCTCCGTTCTCGTGTAGCCTACATATTGCGTTTTTTTTTTAATTTGCTTACCGGGCTAAAGGTTAGCATGTTTAAAATACGTAAGTCGTTTTGTTCATCAAATTTAAGTAGATAACTCATCAGTTGTTTGCATCAGAGCGACAATTTTTGAGATAGTTATTAAAACTGTTTAAAGGTTGTGAAACTTTGTTTCCCGGTGTATATCCTTTAATTCTAGAGTTAAATTGATAAATAACGTGTACGAATTTGTTTAACGCATTTGTTTTGGTTACTCGACGTCTCCGTTCTCGTGTAGCCTACATATTGCGTTTTTTTTTTTAATTTGCTTACCGCGCTAAAGGTTAGCATGCTTAAAATACGTAAGTCGTTTTGTTCAACAAATTTAAGTAGATAACTCATCAGTTGTTTGCATCAGAGCGACAATTTTTGAGATAGTTATTAAAACTGTTTAAAGGTTGTCAAACGTTGTTTCTCGTTGTATATCCTTTAATTCTAGAGTTAAATTGATAAATAACGTGTACGAATTGGTTTAACGCATTTGTTTTGGTTACTCGACGTCTCCGTTCTCGTGTAGCCTACATATTGCGTTTTTTTTTTAATTTGCTTACCGGGCTAAAGGTTAGCATGTTTAAAATACGTAAGTCGTTTTGTTCATCAAATTTAAGTAGATAACTCATCAGTTGTTTGCATCAGAGCGACAATTTTTGAGATAGTTATTAAAACTGTTTAAAGGTTGTCAAACGTTGTTTCTCGTTGTATATCCTTTAATTATAGAGTTAAATTGATAAATAACGTGTACGAATTTGTTTAACGCATTTGTTTTGGTTACTCGACGTCTCCGTTCTCGTGTAGCCTACATATTGCGTTTTTTTTTAATTTGTTTACCGGGCTAAAGGTTAGCATGTTTAAAATATGTAAGTCGTTTTGTTCAACAAATTTGAGTAGATAACTCAGCAGTTGTTTGCATCAGAGCGACGATTTTTGAGATAGTTATTAAAACTGTTTAAAGGTTGTCAAACGTTGTTTCTCGTTGTATATCCTTTAATTCTAGAGTTAAATTGATAAATAACGTGTACGAATTTGTTTAACGCATTTGTTTTGGTACTCGACGTCTCCGTTCTCGTGTAGCCTACATATTGCGTTTTTTTTTTAATTTGCTTACCGGGCTAAAGTTTAGCATGCTTAAAATACGTAAGTCGTTTTGTTCAACAAATTTAAGTAGATAACTCATCAGTTGTTTGCATCAGAGCGATAATTTTTGAGATAGTTATTAAAACTGTTTAAAGGTTGTCAAACGTTGTTTCTCGTTGTATATCCTTTAATTCTAGAGTTAAATTGATAAATAACGTGTACGAATTTGTTTAACGCATTTGTTTTGGTTACTCGACGTCTCCGTTCTCGTGTAGCCTACATATTGCGTTTTTTTTTTTAATTTGCTTACCGGGCTAAAGGTTAGCATGTTTAAAATACGTAAGTCGTTTTGTTCAACAAATTTGAGTAGATAACTCAGCAGTTGTTTGCATCAGAGCGACAATTTTTGAGGTAGTTATTAAAACTGTTTAAAGGTTGTCAAACGTTGTTTATCGTTGTATATCCTTTAATTCTAGAGTTAAATTGATAAATAACGTGTACGAATTTGTTTAACGCATTTGTTTTGGTACTCGACGTCTCCGTTCTCGTGTAGCCTACATATTGCGTTTTTTTTTTTAATTTGCTTACCGGGCTAAAGTTTAGCATGCTTAAAATACGTAAGTCGTTTTGTTCAACAAATTTAAGTAGATAACTCATCAGTTGTTTGCATCAGAGCGATAATTTTTGAGATAGTTATTAAAACTGTTTAAAGGTTGTCAAACGTTGTTTCTCGTTGTATACCCTTTAATTCTAGAGTTAAATTGATAAATAACGTGTACGAATTTGTTTAACGCATTTGTTTTGGTTACTCGACGTCTCCGTTCTCGTGTAGCCTACATATTGCGTTTTTTTTTTTAATTTGCTTACCGGGCTAAAGGTTAGCATGTTTAAAATACGTAAGTCGTTTTGTTCAACAAATTTGAGTATATAACTCAGCAGTTGTTTGCATCAGAGCGACAATTTTTGAGGTAGTTATTAAAACTGTTTAAAGGTTGTCAAACGTTGTTTATCGTTGTATATCCTTTAATTCTAGAGTTAAATTGATAAGTAACGTGTACGAATTTGTTTAACGCATTTGTTTTGGTTACTCGACGTCTCCGTTCTCGTTAGCCTACATATTGCGTTTTTTTTTTAATTTGCTTACCGGGCTAAAGGTTAGCATGTTTAAAATACGTAAGTCGTTTTGTTCAACAAATTTAAGTAGATAACTCATCAGTTGTTTGCATCAGAGCGACAATTTTTGAGATAGTTATTAAAACTGTTTAAAGGTTATCAAACGTTGTTTCTCGTTGTATATCCTTTAATTCTAGGGTTAAATTGATAAATAACGTGTACGAATTTGTTTAACGCATTTGTTTTGGTTACTCGACGTCTCCGTTCTCGTGTAGCCTACATATTGCGTTTTTTTTTTTAATTTGCTTACCGGGCTAAAGGTTAGCATGTTTAAAATACGTAAGTCGTTTTGTTCAACAAATTTAAGTAGATAACTCATCAGTTGTTTGCATCAGAGCGACAATTTTTGAGATAGTTATTAAAACTGTTTAAAGGTTATCAAACGTTGTTTCTCGTTGTATATCCTTTAATTCTAGGGTTAAATTGATAAATAACGTGTACGAATTTGTTTAACGCATTTGTTTTGGTTACTCGACGTCTCCGTTCTCGTGTAGCCTACATATTGCGTTTTTTTTTTTTAATTTGCTTACCGGGCTAAAGGTTAGCATGCTTAAAATACGTAAGTCGTTTTGTTCAACAAATTTAAGTAGATAACTCATCAGTTGTTTGCATCAGAGCGATAATTTTTGAGATAGTTATTAAAACTGTTTAAAGGTTGTCAAACGTTGTTTCTCGTTGTATATCCTTTAATTCTAGAGATAAATTGATAAATAACGTGTACGAATTTGTTTAACGCATTTGTTTTGGTTACTCGACGTCTCCGTTCTCGTGTAGCCTAAATATTGCGTTTTTTTTTTAATTTGATTACCGGGCTAAAGGTTAGCATGTTTAAAATACGCAAGTGGTTTTGTTCATCAAATTTAAGTAGATAACTCATCAGTTGTTTGCATCAGAGCGACAATTTTTGAGATAGTTATTAAAACTGTTTAAAGGTTGTCAAACGTTGTTTCTCGTTGTATATCCTTTAATTCTAGAGTTAAATTGATAAATAACGTGTACGAATTTGTTTAACGCATTTGTTTTGGTTACTCGACGTCTCCGTCCTCGTGTAGCCTACATATTGCGTTTTTTTTTTAATTTGCTTACCGGGCTAAAGGTTAGCATGCTTAAAATACGTAAGTTGTTTTGTTCAACAAATTTAAGTAGATAACTCATCAGTTGTTTGCATCAGAGCGATAATTTTTGAGATAGTTATTAAAACTGTTTAAAGGTTGTCAAACGTTGTTTCTCGTTGTATATCCTTTAATTCTAGAGTTAAATTGATAAATAACGTGTACGAATTTGTTTAACGCATTTGTTTTGGTTACGCGACGTCTCCGTTCTCGTGCTTGCTTAAAATACGTAAATCGTTTTGTTCAGCAAATTTGAGTAGGTAACTCAGCAGTTGTTTCCATCAGAGCGACAATTTTTGAGATAGTTATTAAAACTGTTTAAAGGTTGTCAAACGTTGTTTCTCGTTGTATATCCTTTAATTCTAGAGTTAAATTGATAAATAACGTGTACGAATTTGTTTAACGCATTTGTTTTGGTTACTCGACGTCTCCGTTCTCGTGTAGCCTACATATTGCGTTTTTTTTTTTAATTTGCTTATGGGGCTAAAGGTTAGCATGTTTAAAATACGTAAGTCGTTTTGTTCAACAAATTTGAGTAGATAACTCATCAGTTGTTTGCATCAGAGCGACAATTTTTGAGATAGTTATTAAAACTGTTTAAAGGTTGTCAAACGTTGTTTCTCGTTGTATATCCTTTAATTCTAGAGTTAAATTGATAAATAACGTGTACGAATTTGTTTAACGCATTTGTTTTGGTTACTCGACGTCTCCATTCTCGTGTAGCCTACATATTGCGTTTTTTTTTTAATTTGCTTACCGGGCTAAAGGTTAGCATGTTTAAAATACGTAGGTCGTTTTGTTCATCAAATTTAAGTAGATAACTCATCAGTTGTTTGCATCAGAGCGACAATTTTTGAGATAGTTATTAAAACTGTTTAAAGGTTGTCAAAATGTTGTTTCTCGTTGTATATCCTTTAATTCTAGAGTTAAATTGATAAATAACGTGTACGAATTTCTTTAACGCATTTGTTTTGGTTACTCGACGTCTCCGTTCTCGTGTAGCCTACATATTGCGTTTTTTTTTTAATTTGCTTACCAGGCTAAGGGTTAGCATGTTTAAAATACGTAAGTCGTTTTGTTCATCAAATTTAAGTAGATAACTCATCAGTTGTTTGCATCAGAGCGACAATTTTTGAGATAGTTATTAAAACTGTTTAAAGGTTGTCAAACGTTGTTTCTCGTTGTATATCCTTTAATTCTAGAGTTAAATTGATAAATAACGTGTACGAATTTGTTTAACGCATTTGTTTTGGTTTCTCGACGTCTCCGTTCTCGTGTAGCCTACATATTGCGTTTTTTTTTTAATTTGCTTACCGGGCTAAAGGTTAGCATGTTTAAAATACGTAAGTCGTTTTGTTCAACAAATTTAAGTAGATAACTCAGCAGTTGTTTGCATCAGAGCGACAATTTTTGAGATATTTATTAAAACTGTTTAAAGGTTGTCAAACGTTGTTTCTCGTTGTATATCCTTTAATTCTAGAGTTAAATTGATAAATAACGTGTACGAATTTGTTTAACGCATTTGTTTTGGTTACTCGACGTCTCCGTTCTCGTGTAGCCTACATATTGCGTTTTTTTTTAATTTGCTTACCGGGCTAAAGGTTAGCATGTTTAAAATACGTAAGTCGTTTTGTTCATCAAATTTAAGTAGATAACTCATAAGTTGTTTGCATCAGAGCGACAATTTTTGAGATAGTTATTAAAACTGTTTAAAGGTTGTTAAGCGTTGTTTCTCGTTGTATATCCTTTAATTCTAGAGTTAAATTGATAAATAACGTGTACGAATTTGTTTAACGCATTTGTTTTGGTTACTCGACATCTCCGTTCTCGTGTAGCCTACATATTGCGTTTTTTTTTTTCAATTTGCTTACCGGGCTAAAGGTTAGCATGTTTAAAATACGTAAGTCGTTTTGTTCAACAAATTTGAGTAGATAACTCATCAGTTGTTTGCATCAGAGCGACAATTTTTGAGATAGTTATCAAAACTGTTTAAAGGTTGTTAAAAGTTGTTTCTCGTTGTATATCCTTTAATTCTAGAGTTAAATTGATAAATAACGTGTACGAATTTGTTTAACGCATTTGTTTTGGTTACTCGACGTCTTCGTTCTCGTGTAGCCTACATATTGCGTTTTTTTTTTTTAATTTGCTTACCGGGCTAAAGGTTAGCATGTTTAAAATACGTAAGTCGTTTTGTTCATCAAATTTAAGTAGATAACTCATCAGTTGTTTGCATCAGAGCGACAATTTTTGAGATAGTTATTAAAACTGTTTAAAGGTTGTCAAACGTTGTTTCTCGTTGTATATCCTTTAATTCTAGAGTTAAATTGATAAATAACGTGTACGAATTTGTTTAACGCATTTGTTTTGGTTACTCGACGTCTCCGTTCTCGTGTAGCCTACATATTGCGTTTTTTTTTTAATTTGCTTACCGGGCTAAAGGTTAGCATGTTTAAAATACGTAAGTCGTTTTGTTCAACAAATTTGAGTAGATAACTCATCAGTTGTTTGCATCAGAGCGACAATTTTTGAGATAGTTATTAAAACTGTTTAAAGGTTGTCAAACGTTGTTTCTCGTTGTATATCCTTTAATTCTAGAGTTAAATTGATAAATAACGTGTACGAATTTGTTTAACGCATTTGTTTTGGTTACTCGACGTCTCCGTTCTCGTGTAGCCTACATATTGCGTTTTTTTTTTTAGTTTGCTTACCGGGCTAAAGGTTAGCATGTTTAAAATACGTAAGTTGTTTTGTTCATCAAATTTAAGTAGATAACTCATCAGTTGTTTGCATCAGAGCGACAATTTTTGAGATAGTTATTAAAACTGTTTAAAGGTTGTTAAACGTTGTTTCTCGTTGTATATCCTTTAATTCTAGAGTTAAATTGATAAATAACGTGTACGAATTTGTTTAACGCATTTGTTTTGGTTACTCGACGTCTGCGTTCTCGTGTAGCATACATATTGCGTTTTTTTTTAATTGGGCTTACCGGGCTAAAGGTTAGCATGTTTAAAATACGTGTCGTTTTGTTCATCAAATTTAAGTAGATAACTCATCAGTTGTTTGCATCAGAGCGACAATTTTTGAGATAGTTATTAAAACTGTTTAAAGGTTGTCAAACGTTGTTTCTCGTTGTATATCCTTTAATTCTAGAGTTAAATTGATAAATAACGTGTACCAATTTGTTTAACGCATTTGTTTTGGTTACTCGACGTCTCCTTTCTCGTGTAGCCTACATATTGCTTTTTTTTTTTATTTGCTTACCGGGCTAAAGGTTAGCATGCTTAAAATACGTAAGTCGTTTTGTTCAACAAATTTAAGTAGATAACTCATCAGTTGTTTGCATCAGAGCGATAATTTTTGAGATAGTTATTAAAACTGTTTAAAGGTTGTCAAACGTTTTTTCTCGTTGTATATCCTTTAATTCTAGAGTTAAATTGATAAATAACGTGTACGAATTTGTTTAACGCATTTGTTTTGGTTACTCGACGTCTCCGTTCTCGTGTAGCCTACATATTGCGTTTTTTTTTTTAATTTGCTTACCGGGCTAAAGGTTAGCATGTTTAAAATACGTAAGTCGTTTTGTTCATCAAACTTAAGTAGATAACTCATCAGTTGTTTGCATCAGAGCGACAATTTTTGAGATAGTTATTAAAACTGTTTAAAGGTTGTCAAACGTTGTTTCTCGTTGTATATCCTTTAATTCTAGAGTTAAATTGATAAATAACGTGTACGAATTTGTTTAACGCATTTGTTTTGGTTACTCGACGTCTGCGTTCTCGTGTAGCCTACATATTGCGTTTTTTTTTAATTGGGCTTACCGGGCTAAAGGTTAGCATGTTTAAAATACGTGTCGTTTTGTTCATCAAATTTAAGTAGATAACTCATCAGTTGTTTGCATCAGAGCGACAATTTTTGAGATAGTTATTAAAACTGTTTAAAGGTTGTCAAACGTTGTTTCTCGTTGTATATTCTTTAATTCTAGAGTTAAATTGATAAATAACGTGTACCAATTTGTTTAACGCATTTGTTTTGGTTACTCGACGTCTCCGTTCTCGTGTAGCCTACATATTGCTTTTTTTTTTTTTATTTGCTTACCGGGCTAAAGGTTAGCATGCTTAAAATACGTAAGTCGTTTTGTTCAACAAATTTAAGTAGATAACTCATCAGTTGTTTGCATCAGAGCGATAATTTTTGAGATAGTTATTAAAACTGTTTAAAGGTTGTCAAACGTTTTTTCTCGTTGTATATCCTTTAATTCTAGAGTTAAATTGATAAATAACGTGTACGAATTTGTTTAACGCATTTGTTTTGGTTACTCGACGTCTCCGTTCTCGTGTAGCCTACATATTGCGTTTTTTTTTTTAATTTGCTTACCGGGCTAAAGGTTAGCATGTTTAAAATACGTAAGTCGTTTTGTTCATCAAACTTAAGTAGATAACTCATCAGTTGTTTGCATCAGAGCGACAATTTTTGAGATAGTTATTAAAACTGTTTAAAGGTTGTCAAACGTTGTTTCTCGTTGTATATCCTTTAATTCTAGAGTTAAATTGATATATAACGTGTACGAATTTGTTTAACGCATTTGTTTTGGTTACTCGACGTCTCCGTTCTCGTGTAGCCTACATATTGCGTTTTTTTTTTAATTTGCTTACCGGGCTAAAGGTTAGCATGCTTAAAATACGTAAGTCGTTTTGTTCAACAAATTTAAGTAGATAACTCATCAGTTGTTTGCATCAGAGCGATAATTTTTGAGATAGTTATTAAAACTGTTTAAAGGTTGTCAAACGTTGTTTCTCGTTGTATATCCTTTAATTCTAGAGTTAAATTGATAAATAACGTGTACGAATTTGTTTAACGTATTTGTTTTGGTTACTCGACGTCTCCGTTCTCGTGTAGCCTACATATTGCGTTTTTTTTTTAATTTGCTTACCGGGCTAAAGGTTAGCATGCTTAAAATACGTAAGTCGTTTTGTTCAACAAATTTAAGTAGATAACAGCGATAATTTTTGAGATAGTTATTAAAACTGTTTAAAGGTTGTCAAACGTTGTTTCTCGTTGTATATCCTTTAATTCTAGAGTTAAATTGATAAATAACGTGTACGAATTTGTTTAACGCATTTGTTTTGGTTACTCGACGTCTCCGTTCTCGTGTAGCCTACATATTGCGTTTTTTTTTTAATTTGCTTACCGCGCTAAAGGTTAGCATGCTTAAAATACGTAAGTCGTTTTGTTCAACAAATTTAAGTAGATAACTCATCAGTTGTTTGCATCAGAGCGACAATTTTTGAGATAGTTATTAAAACTGTTTAAAGGTTGTCAAACGTTGTTTCTCGTTGTATATCCTTTAATTCTAGAGTTAAATTGATAAATAAGGTGTACGAATTGGTTTAACGTATTTGTTTTGGTTACTCGACGTCTCCGTTCTCGTGTAGCCTACATATTGCGTTTTTTTTTTAATTTGCTTACCGGGCTAAAGGTTAGCATGTTTAAAATACGTAAGTCGTTTTGTTCATCAAATTTAAGTAGATAACTCATCAGTTGTTTGCATCAGAGCGACAATTTTTGAGATAGTTATTAAAACTGTTTAAAGGTTGTCAAACGTTGTTTTTCGTTGTATATCCTTTAATTCTAGAGTTAAATTGATAAATAACGTGTACGAATTTGTTTAACGCATTTGTTTTGGTTACTCGACGTCTCCGTTCTCGTGTAGCCTACATATTGCGTTTTTTTTAATTTGCTTACCGGGCTAAAGGTTAGCATGTTTAAAATACGTAAGTCGTTTTGTTCAACAAATTTGAGTAGATAACTCAGCAGTTGTTTGCATCAGAGCGACAATTTTTGAGATAGTTATTAAAACTGTTTAAAGGTTGTCAAACGTTGTTTCTCGTTGTATATCCTTTAATTCTAGAGTTAAATTGATAAATAACGTGTACGAATTTGTTTAACGCATTTGTTTTGGTTACTCGACGTCTCCGTTCTCGTGTAGCCTACATATTGCGTTTTTTTTTTTAATTTGCTTACCGGGCTAAAGTTTAGCATGCTTAAAATACGTAAGTCGTTTTGTTCAACAAATTTAAGTAGATAACTCATCAGTTGTTTGCATCAGAGCGATAATTTTTGAGATAGTTATTAAAACTGTTTAAAGGTTGTCAAACGTTGTTTCTCGTTGTATATCCTTTAATTCTAGAGTTAAATTGATAAATAACGTGTACGAATTTGTTTAACGCATTTGTTTTGGTTACACGACGTCTCCGTTCTCGTGTAGCCTACATATTGCGTTTTTTTTTTAATTTGCTTACCGGGCTAAAGGTTAGCATGTTTAAAATACGTAAGTCGTTTTGTTCAACAAATTTGAGTAGATAACTCAGCAGTTGTTTGCATCAGAGCGACAATTTTTCAGATAGTTATTTAAACTGTTTAAAGGTTGTCAAACGTTGTTTCTCGTTGTATATCCTTTAATTCTAGAGTTAAATTGATAAATAACGTGTACGAATTTGTTTAACGCATTTGTTTTGGTTACTCGACGTCTCCGTTCTCGTGTAGCCTACATATTGCGTTTTTTTTTTAATTTGCTTACCGGGCTAAAGGTTAGCATGTTTAAAATACGTAAGTCGTTTTGTTTAACAAATTTAAGTAGATAACTCATCAGTTGTTTGCATCAGAGCGACAATTTTTGAGATAGTTATTAAAACTGTTTAGAGGTTATCAAACGTTGTTTCTCGTTGTATATCCTTTAATTCTAGGGTTAAATTGATAAATAACGTGTACGAATTTGTTTAACGCATTTGTTTTGGTTACTCGACGTCTCCGTTCTCGTGTAGCCTACATATTGCGTTTTTTTTTTAATTTGCTTACCGGACTAAAAGTTAGCATGCTTAAAATACGTAAGTCGTTTTGTTCAACAAATTTAAGTAGATAACTCATCAGTTGTTTGCATCAGAGCGATAATTTTTGAGATAGTTATTAAAACTGTTTAAAGGTTGTCAAACGTTGTTTCTCGTTGTATATCCTTTAATTCTAGAGTTAAATTGATAAATAACGTGTACGAATTTGTTTAACGCATTTGTTTTGGTTACTCGACGTCTCCGTCCTCGTGTAGCCTACATATTGCGTTTTTTTTTTTAATTTGCTTACCGGGCTAAAGGTTAGCATGTTTAAAATACGTAAGTGGTTTTGTTCATCAAATTTAAGTAGATAACTCATCAGTTGTTTGCATCAGAGCGACAATTTTTGAGATAGTTATTAAAACTGTTTAAAGGTTGTAAAACATTGTTTCTCGTTGTATATCCTTTAATTCTAGAGTTAAATTGATAAATAACGTGTACGAATTTGTTTAACGCATTTGTTTTGGTTACTCGACGTCTCCGTCCTCGTGTAGCCTACATATTGCGTTTTTTTTTTAATTTGCTTACCGGGCTAAAGGTTAGCATGCTTAAAACACGTAAGTTGTTTTGTTCAACAAATTTAAGTAGATAACTCATCAGTTGTTTGCATCAGAGCGATAATTTTTGAGATAGTTATTAAAACTGTTTAAAGGTTGTCAAACGTTGTTTCTCGTTGTATATCCTTTATTTTCTAGAGTTAAATTGATAAATAACGTATACGAATTTGTTTAACGCATTTGTTTTGGTTACTCGACGTCTCCGTTCTCGTGTAGCCTACATATTGCGTTTTTTTTTTAATTTGCTTACCGGGCTAAAGGTTAGCATGTTTAAAATACGTAAGTCGTTTTGTTCAACAAATTTGAGTAGATAACTCAGCAGTTGTTTGCATCAGAGCGACAATTTTTCAGATAGTTATTAAAACTGTTTAAAGGTTGTCAAACGTTGTTTCTCGTTGTATATCCTTTAATTCTAGAGTTAAATTGATAAATAACGTGTACGAATTTGTTTAACGCATTTGTTTTGGTTACTCGACGTCTCCGTTCTCGTGTAGCCTACATATTGCGTTTTTTTTTTAATTTGCTTACCGGGCTAAAGGTTAGCATGTTTAAAATACGTAAGTCGTTTTGTTTAACAAATTTAAGTAGATAACTCATCAGTTGTTTGTATCAGAGCGACAATTTTTGAGATAGTTATTAAAACTGTTTAAAGGTTATCAAACGTTGTTTCTCGTTGTATATCCTTTAATTCTAGGGTTAAATTGATAAATAACGTGTACGAATTTGTTTAACGCATTTGTTTTGGTTACTCGACGTCTCCGTTCTCGTGTAGCCTACATATTGCGTTTTTTTTTTAATTTGCTTACCGGACTAAAAGTTAGCATGCTTAAAATACGTAAGTCGTTTTGTTCAACAAATTTAAGTAGATAACTCATCAGTTGTTTGCATCAGAGCGATAATTTTTGAGATAGTTATTAAAACTGTTTAAAGGTTGTCAAACGTTGTTTTTCGTTGTATATCCTTTAATTCTAGAGTTAAATTTATAAATAACGTGTACGAATTTGTTTAACGCATTTGGTTTGGTTACTTGACGTCTCCGTTCTCGTGTAGCCTACATATTGTGTTTTTTTTTTAATTTGCTTACCGGGCTAAAGGTTAGCATGTTTAAAATACGTAAGTCGTTTTGTTCAACAAATTTAAGTAGATAACTCATCAGTTGTTTGCATCAGAGCGACAATTTTTGAGATAGTTATTAAAACTGTTTAAAGGTTGTCAAACGTTGTTTCTCGTTGTATATCCTTTAATTCTAGAGTTAAATTGATAAATAACGTGTACGAATTGGTTTAACTCATTTGTTTTGGTTACTCGACGTCTGCGTTCTCGTGTAGCCTACATATTGCGTTTTTTTTTAATTTGCTTACCGGGCTAAAGGTTAGCATGTTTAAAATACGTAAGTCGTTTTGTTCATCAAATTTAAGTAGATAACTCATCAGTTGTTTGCATCAGAGCGACAATTTTTGAGATAGTTATTAAAACTGTTTAAAGGTTGTCAAACGTTGTTTCTCGTTGTATATCCTTTAATTCTAGAGTTAAATTCATAAATAACGTGTACGAATTTGTTTAACGCATTTGTTTTGGTTACTCGACGTCTCCGTTCTCGTGTAGCCTACATATTGCGTTTTTTTTTTAATTTGCTTACCGGGCTAAAGGTTAGCATGTTTAAAATACGTAAGTCGTTTTGTTCAACAAATTTGAGTAGATAACTCAGCAGTTGTTTGCATCAGAGCGACAATTTTTGAGATAGTTATTAAAACTGTTTAAAGGTTGTCAAACGTTGTTTCTCGTTGTATATCCTTTAATTCTAGAGTTAAATTGATAAATAACGTGTACGAATTTGTTTAACGCATTTGTTTTGGTACTCGACGTCTCCATTCTCGTGTAGCCTACATATTGCGTTTTTTTTTTAATTTGTTACCGGGCTAAAGGTTAGCATGTTTAAAATACGTAAGTCGTTTTGTTGAACAAATTTAAGTAGATAACTCATCAGTTGTTTGCATCAGAGCGACAATTTTAGAGATAGTTATTAAAACTGTTTAAAGGTTATCAAACGTTGTTTCTCGTTGTATATCCTTAATTCTAGGGTTAAATTGATAAATAACGTGTACGAATTTGTTTAACGCATTTGTTTTGGTTACTCGACGTCTCCGTTCTCGTGTAGCCTACATATTGCGTTTTTTTTTTTAATTTACTTACCGGGCTAAAGGTTAGCATGTTTAAAATACGTAAGTCGTTTTGTTCAACAAATTTGAGTAGATAACTCAGCAGTTGTTTGCATCAGAGCGACAATTTTTGAGATAGTTATTAAAACTGTTTAAAGGTTGTCAAACGTTGTTTCTCGTTGTATATCCTTTAATTCTAGAGTTAAATTGATAAATAACGTATACGAATTTGTTTAACGCATTTGTTTTGGTTACTCGACGTCTCCGTTCTCGTGTAGCCTACATATTGCGTTTTTTTTTTAATTTGATTACCGGGCTAAAGGTTAGCATGTTTAAAATACGTAAGTGGTTTTGTTCATCAAATTTAAGTAGATAACTCATCAGTTGTTTGCATCAGAGCGACAATTTTTGAGATAGTTATTAAAACTGTTTAAAGGTTGTCAAACGTTGTTTCTCGTTGTATATCCTTTAATTCTAGAGTTAAATTGATAAATAACGTGTACGAATTTGTTTAACGCATTTGTTTTGGTTACTCGACGTCTCCGTTCTCGTGTAGCCTACATATTGCGTTTTTTTTTTAATTTGCTTACCGGGCTAAAGGTTAGCATGTTTAAAATACGTAAGTCGTTTTGTTCAACAAATTTGAGTAGATAACTCAGCAGTTGTTTGCATCAGAGCGACAATTTTTGAGATAGTTATTAAAACTGTTTAAAGGTTGTCAAACGTTGTTTCTCGTTGTATATCCTTTAATTCTAGAGTTAAATTGATAAATAACGTATACGAATTTGTTTAACGCATTTGTTTTGGTTACTCGACGTCTCCGTTCTCGTGTAGCCTACATATTGCGTTTTTTTTTTTAATTTGCTTACCGGGCTAAAGGTTAGCATGTTTAAAATACGTAAGTCGTTTTTTTGAACAAATTTAAGTAGATAACTCATCAGTTGTTTGCATCAGAGCGACAATTTTAGAGATAGTTATTAAAACTGTTTAAAGGTTATCAAACGTTGTTTCTCGTTGTATATCCTTTATTTCTAGGGTTAAATTGATAAATAACGTGTACGAATTTGTTTAACGCATTTGTTTTGGTTACTCGACGTCTCCGTTCTCGTGTAGCCTACAAATTGCGTTTTTTTTTTAATTTGCTTACCGGGCTAAAGGTTAGCATGCTTAAAATACGTAAGTCGTTTTGTTCAACAAATTTAAGTAGATAACTCATCAGTTGTTTGCATCAGAGCGATAATTTTTGAGATAGTTATTAAAACTGTTTAAAGGTTGTTAAACGTTGTTTCTCGTTGTATATCCTTTAATTCTAGAGTTAAATTGATAAATAACGTGTACGAATTTGTTTAACGCATTTGTTTTGGTTACTCGACGTCTCCGTTCTCGTGTAGCCTACATATTGCGTTTTTTTTTTAATTTGCTTACCGGGCTAAAGGTTAGCATGCTTAAAATACGTAAGTCGTTTTGTTCAACAAATTTAAGTAGATAACTCATCAGTTGTTTGCATCAGAGCGATAATTTTTGAAATAGTTATTAAAACTGTTTAAAGGTTGTCAAACGTTGTTTCTCGTTGTATATCCTTTAATTCTAGGGTTAAATTGATAAATAACGTGTACGAATTTGTTTAAACGCATTTGTTTTGGTTACTCGACGTCTCCGTTCTCGTGTAGCCTACATATTGCGTTTTTTTTTAATTTGATTACCGGGCTAAAGGTTAGCATGTTTAAAATACGTAAGTGGTTTTGTTCATCAAATTTAAGTAGATAACTCATCAGTTGTTTGCATCAGAGCGACAATTTTTGAGATAGTTATTAAAACTGTTTAAAGGTTGTCAAACGTTGTTTCTCGTTGTATATCCTTTAATTCTAGAGTTAGATTGATAAATAACGTGTACGAATTTGTTTAACGCATTTGTTTTGGTTACTCGACGTCTCCGTTCTCGTGTAGCCTACATATTGCGTTTTTTTTTTAATTTTGCTTACCCGGGGCTAAAGGTTAGCATGCTTAAAATACTTAAGTCGTTTTGTTCAACAAATTTAAGTAGATAACTCATCAGTTGTTTGCATCAGAGCGATAATTTTTGAGATAGTTATTAAAACTGTTTAAAGGTTGTCAAACGTTGTTTCTCGTTGTATATCCTTTAATTCTAGAGTTAAATTGATAAATAACGTGTACGAATTTGTTTAACGTATTTGTTTTGGTTACTCGACGTCTCCGTTCTCGTGTAGCCTACATATTGCGTTTTTTTTTTTTAATTTGCTTACCGGGCTAAAGGTTAGCATGCTTAAAAATACGTAAGTTCGTTTTGTTCAACAAATTTAAGTAGATAACTCATCAGTTGTTTGCATCAGAGCGATAATTTTTGAGATAGTTATTAAACTGTTTAAAGGTTGTCAAACGTTGTTTCTCGTTGTATATCCTTTAATTCTAGAGTTAAATTGATAAATAACGTGTACGAATTTGTTTAAACGCATTTGTTTTGGTTACTCGACGTCTCCGTTCTCGTGTAGCCTACATATTGCGTTTTTTTTTAATTTGATTACGGGCTAAAGGTTAGCATGTTTAAAATACGTAAGTGGTTTTGTTCATCAAGTAGTAGATAAGTAGATAACTCATCAGTTGTTTGCATCAGAGCGACAATTTTTTGAGATAGTTATTAAAACTGTTTAAAGTTGTCAAACGTTGTTTCTCGTTGTATATCCTTTAATTCTAGAGTTAAATTGATAAATAACGTGTACGAATTTGTTAACGCATTTGTTTTGGTTACTCGACGTCTCCGTTCTCGTGTAGCCTACATATTGCGTTTTTTTTTTAATTTGCTTACCGGGCTAAAGGTTAGCATGCTTAAAATACGTAAGTCGTTTTGTTCAACAAATTTAAGTAGATAACTCATCAGTTGTTTGCATCAGAGCGATAATTTTGAGATAGTTATTAAAACTGTTTTAAAGGTTGTCAAACGTTGTTTCTCGTTGTATATCCTTTAATTCTAGAGTTAAATTGATAAATAACGTGCACGAATTGTTTAACGTATTTGTTTTGGTTACTCGACGACGTCTCCGTTCTCGTGTAGCCTACATATTGCGTTTTTTTTTTTAATTTGCTTACCCGGGCTAAAGGTTAGCATGCTTAAAATACGTAAGTCGTTTTGTTCAACAAATTTAAGTAGATAACTCATCAGTTGTTTGCATCAGAGCGATAATTTTTGAGATAGTTATTAAAACTGTTTAAAGGTTGTCAAACGTTGTTTCTCGTTGTATATCCTTTAATTCTAGAGTTAAATTGATAAATAACGTGTACGAATTTGTTTAACGTATTTGTTTTGGTTACCTCGACGTCTCCGGTCTCGTGTAGCCTACATATTGCGTTTTTTTTTTAATTTGCTTACCGGGCTAAAGGTTAGCATGCTTAAAATACGTAAGTCGTTTTGTTCAACAAATTTAAGTAGATAACTCATCAGTTGTTTGCATCAGAGCGATAATTTTTGAGATAGTTATTAAAACTGTTTAAAGGTTGTCAAACGTTGTTTCTCGTTGTATATCCTTTAATTCTAGAGTTAAATTGATAAATAACGTGTACGAATTTGTTTAACGCATTTGTTTTGGTTACTCGACGTCCCCGTTCTCGTGTAGCCTACATATTGCGTTTTTTTTTTAATTTGCTTACCGGCTAAAGGTTAGCATGTTTAAAATACGTAAGTGGTTTTGTTCATCAAATTTAAGTAGATAACTCATCAGTTGTTTGCATCAGAGCGACAATTTTTGAGATAGTTATTAAAAACTGTTTAAAGGTTGTCAAACGTTGTTTCTCGTTGTATATCCTTTAATTCTAGAGTTAAATTGATAAATAACGTGTACGATTTGTTTAACGCATTTGTTTTGGTTACTCGACGTCTCCGTTCTCGTTTAGCCTACATATTGCGTTTTTTTTTTAATTTGCTTACCGGGCTAAAGGTTAGCATGCCTAAAATACGTAAGTCGTTTTGTTCAACAAATTTAAGTAGATAACTCATCAGTTGTTTGCATCAGAGCGATAATTTTTGAGATAGTTATTAAAAACTGTTTAAAGGTTGTCAAACGTTGTTTCTCGTTGTATATCCTTTAATTCTAGAGTTAAAATTGATAAATAACGTGTACGAATTTGTTTAACGCATTTGTTTTGGTTACTGGACGTCTCCGTTCTCGTGTAGCCTACATATTGCGTTTTTTTTTTAATTTGCTTACCGGGCTAAAGGTTAGCATGCTTAAAATACGTAAGTCGTTTTGTTCAACAAATTTAAGTAGATAACTCATCAGTTGTTTGCATCAGAGCGATAATTTTTGAGATAGTTATTAAAACTGTTTAAAGGTTGTCAAACGTTGTTTCTCGTTGTATATCCTTTAATTCTAGAGTTAAATTGATAAATAACGTGTACGAATTTGTTTAAACGCATTTGTTTTGGTTACTCGACGTCTCCGTTCTCGTGTAGCCTACATATTGCGTTTTTTTTAATTTGATTACCGGCTAAAGGTTAGCATGTTTAAAATACGTAAGTGGTTTTGTTCATCAAATTTAAGTAGATAACTCATCAGTTGTTTGCATCAGAGCGACAATTTTTGAGATAGTTATTAAAACTGTTTAAAGGTTGTCAAATGTTGTTTCTCGTTGTATATCCTTTAATTCTAGAGTTAAATTGATAAATAACGTGTACGAATTTGTTTAACGCATTTGTTTTGGTTACTCGACGTCTCCGTTCTCGTTTAGCCTACATATTGCGTTTTTTTTTTTAATTTGCTTACCGGGCTAAAGGTTAGCATGCTTAAAAATACGTAAGTCGTTTTGTTCAACAAATTTAAGTAGATAACTCATCAGTTGTTTGCATCAGAGCGATAATTTTTGAGATAGTTATTAAAACTGTTTAAAGGTTGTCAAACGTTGTTTCTCATTGTATATCCTTTAATTCTAGAGTTAAATTGATAAATAACGTGCACGAATTTGTTTAACGTATTTGTTTTGGTTACTCGACGTCTCCGTTCTCGTGTAGCCTACATATTGCGTTTTTTTTTTAATTTGCTTACCGGGCTAAAGGTTAGCATGCTTAAAATACGTAAGTCGTTTTGTTCAACAAATTTAAGTAGATAACTCATCAGTTGTTTGCATCAGAGGGATAATTTTTGAGATAGTTATTAAAACTGTTTAAAGGTTGTCAAAACGTTGTTTCTCGTTGTATATCCTTTAATTCTAGAGTTAAATTGATAAATAACGTGTACGAATTTGTTTAACGCATTTGTTTTGGTTACTCGACGTCTCCGTTCTCGTGTAGCCTACATATTGCGTTTTTTTTTTTAATTTGCTTACCGGGCTAAAGGTTAGCATGTTTAAAATACGTAAGTCGTTTTGTTCACCAAACTTAAGTAGATAACTCATCAGTTGTTTGCATCAGAGCGACAATTTTTGAGATAGTTATTAAAACTGTTTAAAGGTTGTCAAAACGTGGTTTCTCGTTGTATATCCTTTAATTCTAGAGTTAAATTGATAAATAACGTGTACGAATTTGTTTAACGCATTTGTTTTGGTTACTCGACGTCTCCGTTCTCGTGTAGCCTACATATTGCGTTTTTTTTAAATTTGCTTACCGGGCTAAAGGTTAGCATGCTTAAAATACGTAAGTCGTTTTGTTCAACAAGTTTAAGTAGATAACTCATCAGTTGTTTGCATCAGAGCGATAATTTTTGAGATAGTTATTAAAACTGTTTAAAGGTTGTCAAACGTTGTTTCTCGTTGTATATCCTTTAATTCTAGAGTTACATTGATAAATAACGTGTACGAATTTGTTTAACGTATTTGTTTTGGTTACTCGACGTCTCCGTTCTCGTGTAGCCTACATATTGCGTTTTTTTTTTTAATTTGCTTACCGGGCTAAAGGTTAGCATGCTTAAAATACGTAAGTCGTTTTGTTCAACAAATTTAAGTAGATAACTCATCAGTTGTTTGCATCAGAGCGATAATTTTTGAGATAGTTATTAAAACTGTTTAAAGGTTGTCAAACGTTGTTTCTCGTTGTATATCCTTTAATTCTAGAGTTAAATTTATAAATAACGTGTACGAATTTGTTTAACGCATTTGTTTTGGTTACTCGACGTCTCCGTTCTCGTGTAGCCTACATATTGCGTTTTTTTTTTTAATTTGCTTACCGGCTAAAGGTTAACATGTTTAAAATACGTAAGTCGTTTTGTTCATCAAATTTAAGTAGATAACTCATCAGTTGTTTGCATCAGGGCGACAATTTTTGAGATAGTTATTAAAACTGTTTAAAGGTTATCAAACGTTGTTTCTCGTTGTATATGCTTTAATTCTAGAGTTAAATTGATAAATAACGTGTACGAATTTGTTTAACGCATTTGTTTTGGTTACTCGACGTCTCCGTTCTCGTGTAGCCTACATATTGCGTTTTTTTTTTTTAATTTGCTTACCGCGCTAAAGGTTAGCATGCTTAAAATACGTAAGTCGTTTTGTTCAACAAATTTAAGTAGATAACTCATCAGTTGTTTGCATCAGAGCGACAATTTTTGAGATAGTTATTAAAACTGTTTAAAGGTTGCCAAACGTTGTTTCTCGTTGTATATCCTTTAATTCTAGAGTTAAATTGATAAATAACGTGTACGAATTGGTTTAACGTATTTGTTTTGGTTACTCGACGTCTCCGTTCTCGTGTAGCCTACATATTGCGTTTTTTTTTTAATTTGCTTACCGGGCTAAAGGTTAGCATGTTTAAAATACGTAAGTCGTTTTGTTCATCAAATTTAAGTAGATAACTCATCAGTTGTTTGCATCAGAGCGACAATTTTTGAGATAGTTATTAAAACTGTTTAAAGGTTGTCAAACGTTGTTTCTCGTTGTATATCCTTTAATTCTAGAGTTAAATTGATAAATAACGTGTACGAATTTGTTTAACGCATTTGTTTTGGTTACTCGACGTCTCCGTTCTCGCGTAGCCTACATATTGCGTTTTTTTTTTAATTTGCTTACCGGGCTAAAGGTTAGCATGTTTAAAATACGTAAGTGGTTTTGTTCATCAAATTTAAGTAGATAACTCATCAGTTGTTTGCATCAGAGCGACAATTTTTGAGATAGTTATTAAAACTGTTTAAAGGTTGTCAAACGGTGTTTCTCGTTGTATATCCTTTAATTCTAGAGTTAAATTGATAAATAACGTGTACGAATTTGTTTAACGCATTTGTTTTGGTTACTCGACGTCTCCGTTCTCGTGTAGCCTACATATTGCGTTTTTTTTTTTAATTTGCTTACCGGGCTAAAGGTTAGCATGCTTGAAATACGTAAGTCGTTTTGTTCAACAAATTTAAGTAGATAACTCATCAGTTGTTTGCATCAGAGCGATAATTTTTGAGATAGTTATTAAACTGTTTAAAGGTTGTCAAACGTTGTTTCTCGTTGTATATCCTTTAATTCTAGAGTTAAATTGATAAATAACGTGTACGAATTTGTTTAACGCATTTGTTTTGGTTACTCGACGTCCTCCGTTCTCGTGTAGCCTACATATTGCGTTTTTTTTAATTTGATTACCGGGCTAAAGGTTAGCATGTTTAAAATACGTAAGTGGTTTTGTTCATCAAATTTAAGTAGATAACTCATCAGTTGTTTGCATCAGAGCGATAATTTTTGAGATAGTTACTAAAACTGTTTAAAGGTTGTCAAACGTTGTTTCTCGTTGTATATCCTTTAATTCTAGAGTTAAATTGATAAATAACGTGTACGAATTTGTTTAACGCATTTGTTTTGGTTACTCGACGTCTCCGTTCTCGTGTAGCCTACATATTGCGTTTTTTTTTTAATTTGCTTACCGGGCTAAAGGTTAGCATGCTTAAAATACGTAAGTCGTTTTGTTCAACAAATTTAAGTAGATAACTCATCAGTTGTTTGCATCAGAGCGATAATTTTTGAGATAGTTATTAAAACTGTTTAAAGGTTGTCAAACGTTGTTTCTCGTTGTATATCCTTTAATTCTAGAGTTAAATTGATAAATAATGTGTACGAATTTGTTTAACGCATTTGTTTTGGTTACTCGACGTCTCCGTTCTCGTTTAGCCTACATATTGCGTTTTTTTTTTTAATTTGCTTACCGGGCTAAAGGTTAGCATGCTTAAAATACGTAAGTCGTTTTGTTCAACAAATTTAAGTAGATAACTCATCAGTTGTTTGCATCAGAGCGATAATTTTTGAGATAGTTACTAAAACTGTTTAAAGGTTGTCAAACGTTGTTTCTCGTTGTATATCCTTTAATTCTAGAGTTAAATTGATAAATAACGTGCACGAATTTGTTTAACGTATTTGTTTTGGTTACTCGACGTCTCCGTTCTCGTGTAGCCTACATATTGCGTTTTTTTTTTAATTTGCTTACCGGGCTAAAGGTTAGCATGCTTAAAATACGTAAGTCGTTTTGTTCAACAAATTTAAGTAGATAACTCATCAGTTGTTTGCATCAGAGCGATAATTTTTGAGATAGTTATTAAAACTGTTTAAAGGTTGTCAAACGTTGTTTCTCGTTGTATATCCTTTAATTCTAGAGTTAAATTGATAAATAACGTGTACGAATTTGTTTAACGCATTTGTTTTGGTTACTCGACGTCTCCGTTCTCGTGTAGCCTACATATTGCGTTTTTTTTTTAATTTGCTTACCGGGCTAAAGGTTAGCATGTTTAAAATACGTAAGTCGTTTTGTTCATCAAACTTAAGTAGATAACTCATCAGTTGTTTGCATCAGAGCGACAATTTTTGAGATAGTTATTAAAACTATTTAAAGGTTGTCAAACGTTGTTTCTCGTTGTATATCCTTTAATTCTAGAGTTAAATTGATAAATAACGTGTACGAATTTGTTTAACGCATTTGTTTTGGTTACTCGACGTCTCCGTTCTCGTGTAGCCTACATATTGCGTTTTTTTTTAATTTGCTTACCGGGCTAAAGGTTAGCATGCTTAAAATACGTAAGTCGTTTTGTTCATCAAATTTAAGTAGATAACTCATCAGTTGTTTGCATCAGAGCGACAATTTTTGAGATAGTTATTAAAACTGTTTAAAGGTTGTCAAACGTTGTTTCTCGTTGTATATCCTTTAATTCTAGAGTTAAATTGATAAATAACGTGTACGAATTTGTTTAACGCATTTGTTTTGGTTACTCGACGTCTCCGTTCTCGTGTAGCCTACATATTGCGTTTTTTTTTTTAATTTGCTTACCGGGCTAAAGGTTAGCATGTTTAAAATACGTAAGTCGTTTTGTTCAACAAATTTGAGTAGATAAATCAGCAGTTGTTTGCAACAGAGCGACAATTTTTGAGATAGTTATTAAAACTGTTTAAAGGTTGTCACACGTTGTTTCTCGTTGTATATCCTTTAATTCTAGAGTTAAATTGATAAATAACGTGTACGAATTTGTTTAACGCATTTGTTTTGGTTACTCGACGTCTCCGTTCTCGTGTAGCCTACATATTGCGTTTTTTTTTTAATTTGCTTACCGGGCTAAAGGTTAGCATGTTTAAAATACGTAAGTCGTTTTGTTCAACAAATTTAAGTAGATAACTCTCAGTTGTTTGCATCAGAGCGACAATTTTTGAGATAGTTATTAAAACTGTTTAAAGGTTATCAAACGTTGTTTCTCGTTGTATATCCTTTAATTCTAGGGTTAAATTGATAAATAACGTGTACGAATTTGGTTAACGTATTTGTTTTGGTTACTCGACGTCTCCGTTCTCGTGTAGCCTACATATTGCGTTTTTTTTAATTTGCTTACCGGGCTAAAGGTTAGCATGCTTAAAATACGTAAGTCGTTTTGTTCAACAAATTTAAGTAGATAACTCATCAGTTGTTTGCATCAGAGCGATAATTTTTGAGATAGTTATTAAAACTGTTTAAAGGTTGTCAAACGTTGTTTCTCGTTGTATATCCTTTAATTCTAGAGTTAAATTGATAAATAACGTGTACGAATTTGTTTAACGCATTTGTTTTGGTTACTCGACGTCTCCGTTCTCGTGTAGCCTACATATTGCGTTTTTTTTTTTAATTTGCTTACCGGGCTAAAGGTTATCATGTTTAAAATACGTAAGTCGTTTTGTTCATCAAATTTAAGTAGATAACTCATCAGTTGTTTGCATCAGAGCGACAATTTTTGAGATAGTTTTTAAAACTGTTTAAAGGTTGTCAAACGTTGTTTCTCGTTGTATATCATTTAATTCTATAGTTAAATTGATAAATAACGTGTACGAATTTGTTTAACGCATTTGTTTTGGTTACTCTACGTCTCAGTTCTCGTGTAGCCTACATATTGCGTTTTTTTTTTAATTTGCTTACCGGGCTAAAGGTTAGCATGCTTAAAATACGTAAGTCGTTTTGTTCAACAAATTTAAGTAGATAACTCATCAGTTGTTTGCATCAGAGCGATAATTTTTGAGATAGTTATTAAAACTGTTTAAAGGTTGTCAAACGTTGTTTCTCGTTGTATATCCTTTAATTCTAGAGTTAAATTGATAAATAATGTTCACGAATTTGTTTAACGTATTTGTTTTGGTTACTCGACGTCTCCGTTCTCGTGTAGCCTACATATTGCGTTTTTTTTTAATTTGCTTACCGGGCTAAAGGTTAGCATGCTTAAAATACGTAAGTCGTTTTGTTCAACAAATTTAAGTAGATAACTCATCAGTTGTTTGCATCAGAGCGATAATTTTTGAGATAGTTATTAAAACTGTTTAAAGGTTGTCAAACGTTGTTTCTCGTTGTATATCCTTTAATTCTAGAGTTAAATTGATAAATAACGTGTACGAATTTGTTTAACGCATTTGTTTTGGTTACTCGACGTCTCCGTCCTCGTGTAGCCTACATATTGCGTTTTTTTTTTTAATTTGCTTACCGGGCTAAAGGTTAGCATGTTTAAAATACGTAAGTCGTTTTGTTCATCAAATTTAAGTAGATAACTCATCAGTTGTTTGCATCAGAGCGACAATTTTTGAGATAGTTATTAAAACTGTTTAAAGGTTGTCAAACGTTGTTTCTCGTTGTATATCCTTTAATTCTAGAGTTAAATTGATAAATAACGTGTACGAATTTGTTTAACGCATTTGTTTTGGTTACTCGACGTCTCCGTTCTCGTGTAGCCTACATATTGCGTTTTTTTTTTAATTTGCTTACCGGGCTAAAGGTTAGCATGTTTAAAATACGTAAGTCGTTTTGTTCAACAAATTTGAGTAGATAACTCAGCAGTTGTTTGCAACAGAGCGACAATTTTTGAGATAGTTATTAAAACTGGTTAAAGGTTGTCAAACGTTGTTTCTCGTGGTATATCCTTTAATTCTAGAGTTAAATTGATAAATAACGTGTACGAATTTGTTTAACGCATTTGTTTTGGTTACTCGACGTCTCCGTTCTCGTGTAGCCTACATATTGCGTTTTTTTTTTAATTTGCTTACCGGGCTAAAGGTTAGCATGTTTAAAATACGTAAGTCGTTTTGTTCAACAAATTTAAGTAGATAACTCATCAGTTGTTTGCATCAGAGCGACAATTTTTGAGATAGTTATTAAAACTGTTTAAAGGTTACCAAACGTTGTTTCTCGTTGTATATCCTTTAATTCTAGGGTTAAATTGATAAATAACGTGTACGAATTTGTTTAACGCATTTGTTTTGGTTACTCGACGTCTCCGTTCTCGTGTAGCCTACATATTGCGTTTTTTTTTTTAATTTGCTTACCGGGCTAAAGGTTAGCATGTTTAAAATACGTAAGTCGTTTTGTTCAACAAATTTAAGTAGATAACTCTCAGTTGTTTGCATCAGAGCGACAATTTTTGAGATAGTTATTAAAACTGTTTAAAGGTTATCAAACGTTGTTTCTCGTTGTATATCCTTTAATTCTAGGGTTAAATTGATAAATAACGTGTACGAATTTGGTTAACGTATTTGTTTTGGTTACTCGACGTCTCCGTTCTCGTGTAGCCTACATATTGCGTTTTTTTTAATTTGCTTACCGGGCTAAAGGTTAGCATGCTTAAAATACGTAAGTCGTTTTGTTCAACAAATTTAAGTAGATAACTCATCAGTTGTTTGCATCAGAGCGATAATTTTTGAGATAGTTATTAAAACTGTTTAAAGGTTGTCAAACGTTGTTTCTCGTTGTATATCCTTTAATTCTAGAGTTAAATTGATAAATAACGTGTACGAATTTGTTTAACGCATTTGTTTTGGTTACTCGACGTCTCCGTTCTCGTGTAGCCTACATATTGCGTTTTTTTTTTTAATTTGCTTACCGGGCTAAAGGTTATCATGTTTAAAATACGTAAGTCGTTTTGTTCATCAAATTTAAGTAGATAACTCATCAGTTGTTTGCATCAGAGCGACAATTTTTGAGATAGTTTTTAAAACTGTTTAAAGGTTGTCAAACGTTGTTTCTCGTTGTATATCATTTAATTCTATAGTTAAATTGATAAATAACGTGTACGAATTTGTTTAACGCATTTGTTTTGGTTACTCTACGTCTCAGTTCTCGTGTAGCCTACATATTGCGTTTTTTTTTAATTTGCTTACCGGGCTAAAGGTTAGCATGCTTAAAATACGTAAGTCGTTTTGTTCAACAAATTTAAGTAGATAACTCATCAGTTGTTTGCATCAGAGCGATAATTTTTGAGATAGTTATTAAAACTGTTTAAAGGTTGTCAAACGTTGTTTCTCGTTGTATATCCTTTAATTCTAGAGTTAAATTGATAAATAATGTTCACGAATTTGTTTAACGTATTTGTTTTGGTTACTCGACGTCTCCGTTCTCGTGTAGCCTACATATTGCGTTTTTTTTTAATTTGCTTACCGGGCTAAAGGTTAGCATGCTTAAAATACGTAAGTCGTTTTGTTCAACAAATTTAAGTAGATAACTCATCAGTTGTTTGCATCAGAGCGATAATTTTTGAGATAGTTATTAAAACTGTTTAAAGGTTGTCAAACGTTGTTTCTCGTTGTATATCCTTTAATTCTAGAGTTAAATTGATAAATAACGTGTACGAATTTGTTTAACGCATTTGTTTTGGTTACTCGACGTCTCCGTCCTCGTGTAGCCTACATATTGCGTTTTTTTTTTTAATTTGCTTACCGGGCTAAAGGTTAGCATGTTTAAAATACGTAAGTCGTTTTGTTCATCAAATTTATGTAGATAACTCATCAGTTGTTTGCATCAGAGCGACAATTTTTGAGATAGTTATTAAAACTGTTTAAAGGTTGTTTCTCGTTGTATATCCTTTAATTCTAGAGTTAAATTGATAAATAACGTGTACGAATTTGTTTAACGCATTTGTTTTGGTTACTCGACGTCTCCGTTCTCGTGTAGCCTACATATTGCGTTTTTTTTTTTAATTTGCTTACCGGGCTAAAGGTTAGCATGTTTAAAATACGTAAGTCGTTTTGTTCAACAAATTTGAGTAGATAACTCAGCAGTTGTTTGCAACAGAGCGACAATTTTTGAGATAGTTATTAAAACTGGTTAAAGGTTGTCAAACGTTGTTTCTCGTGGTATATCCTTTAATTCTAGAGTTAAATTGATAAATAACGTGTACGAATTTGTTTAACGCATTTGTTTTGGTTACTCGACGTCTCCGTTCTCGTGTAGCCTACATATTGCGTTTTTTTTTTAATTTGCTTACCGGGCTAAAGGTTAGCATGTTTAAAATACGTAAGTCGTTTTGTTCAACAAATTTAAGTAGATAACTCATCAGTTGTTTGCATCAGAGCGACAATTTTTGAGATAGTTATTAAAACTGTTTAAAGGTTACCAAACGTTGTTTCTCGTTGTATATCCTTTAATTCTAGGGTTAAATTGATAAATAACGTGTACGAATTTGTTTAACGTATTTGTTTTGGTTACTCGACGTCTCCGTTCTCGTGTAGCCTACATATTGCGTTTTTTTTTAATTTGCTTACCGGGTTAAAAGTTAGCATGCTTAAAATACGTAAGTCGTTTTGTTCAACAAATTTAAGTAGATAACTCATCAGTTGTTTGCATCAGAGCGATAATTTTTGAGATAGTTATTAAAACTGTTTAAGGGTTGTCAAACGTTGTTTCTCGTTGTATATCCTTTAATTCTAGAGTTAAATTGATAAATAACGTGTACGAATTTGTTTAACGCATTTGTTTTGGTTACTCGACGTCTCCGTTCTCGTGTAGCCTACATATTGCGTTTTTTTTTTTAATTTGCTTACCGGGCTAAAGGTTAGCATGTTTAAAATACGTAAGTCGTTTTGTTCATCAAATTTAAGTAGATAACTCATCAGTTGTTTGCATCAGAGCGACAATTTTTGAGATAGTTATTAAAACTGTTTACAGGTTGTCAAACGTTGTTTCTCGTTGTATATCCTTTAATTCTATAGTTAAATTGATAAATAACGTGTACGAATTTGTTTAACGCATTTGTTTTGGTTACTCTACGTCTCAGTTCTCGTGTAGCCTACATATTGGGTTTTTTTTTTAATTTGCTTACCGGGCTAAAGGTTAGCATGCTTAAAATACGTAAGTCGTTTTGTTCAACAAATTTAAGTAGATAACTCATCAGTTGTTTGCATCAGAGCGATAATTTTTGAGATAGTTATTAAAACTGTTTAAAGGTTGTCAAACGTTGTTTCTCGTTGTATATCCTTTAATTCTATAGTTAAATTGATAAATAACGTGTACGAATTTGTTTAACGCATTTGTTTTGGTTACTCTACGTCTCAGTTCTCGTTTAGCCTACATATTGCGTTTTTTTTTTAATTTGCTTACCGGGCTAAAGGTTAGCATGCTTAAAATACGTAAGTCGTTTTGTTCAAAAAATTTAAGTAGATAACTCATCAGTTGTTTGCATCAGAGCGATAATTTTTGAGATAGTTATTAAAACTGTTTAAAGGTTGTTAAACGTTGTTTCTCGTTGTATATCCTTTAATTCTAGAGTTAAATTGATAAATAACGTGTACGAATTTGTTTAACGCATTTGTTTTGGTTACTCGACGTCTCCGTTCTCGTGTAGCCTACATATTGCGTTTTTTTTTTAATTTGCTTACCGGGCTAAAGGTTAGCATGTTTAAAATACGTAAGTCGTTTTGTTCATCAAATTTAAGTAGATAACTCATCAGTTGTTTGCATCAGAGCGACAATTTTTGAGATAGTTATTAAAACTGTTTAAAGGTTGTCAAACGTTGTTTCTCGTTGTATATCCTTTAATTCTAGAGTTAAATTTATAAATAACGTGTACGAATTTGTTTAACGCATTTGTTTTGGTTACTCGACGTCTCCGTTCTCGTGTAGCCTACATATTGCGTTTTTTTTTTTTAATTTGCTTCCCGGGCTAAAGGTTAGCATGTTTAAAATACGTAAGTCGTTTTGTTCATCAAATTTAAGTAGATAACTCATCAGTTGTTTGCATCAGAGCGACAATTTTTGAGATAGTTATTAAAACTGTTTAAAGGTTGTCAAACGTTGTTTCTCGTTGTATATCCTTTAATTCTATAGTTAAATTGATAAATAACGTGTACGAATTTGTTTAACGCATTTGTTTTGGTTACTCTACGTCTCAGTTCTCGTGTAGCCTACATATTGCGTTTTTTTTTTAATTTGCTTACCGGGCTAAAGGTTAGCATGCTTAAAATACGTAAGTCGTTTTGTTCAACAAATTTAAGTAGATAACTCATCAGTTGTTTGCATCAGAGCGACAATTTTTGAGATAGTTATTAAAACTGTTTAAAGGTTATCAAACGTTGTTTCTCGTTGTATATCCTTTAATTCTATAGTTAAATTGATAAATAACGTGTACGAATTTGTTTAACGCATTTGTTTTGGTTACTCTACGTCTCAGTTCTCGTGTAGCCTACATATTGCGTTTTTTTTTTAATTTGCTTACCGGGCTAAAGGTTAGCATGCTTAAAATACGTAAGTCGTTTTGTTCAACAAATTTAAGTAGATAACTCATCAGTTGTTTGCATCAGAGCGATAATTTTTGAGATAGTTATTAAAACTGTTTAAAGGTTGTCAAACGTTGTTTCTCGTTGTATATCCTTTAATTCTAGAGTTAAATTGATAAATAACGTGTACGCATTTGTTTTGGTTACTCGACGTCTCCGTTCTCGTGTAGCCTACATATTGCGTTTTTTTTTAATTTGCTTACCGGGCTAAAAGTTAGCATGTTTAAAATACGTAAGTCGTTTTGTTCATCAAACTTAAGTAGATAACTCATCAGTTGTTTGCATCAGAGCGACAATTTTTGAGATAGTTATTAAAACTGTTTAAAGGTTACCAAACGTTGTTTCTCGTTGTATATCCTTTAATTCTAGGGTTAAATTGATAAATAACGTGTACGAATTTGTTTAACGTATTTGTTTTGGTTACTCGACGTCTCCGTTCTCGTGTAGCCTACATATTGCGTTTTTTTTTAATTTGCTTACCGGGCTAAAGGTTAGCATGCTTAAAATACGTAAGTCGTTTTGTTCAACAAATTTAAGTAGATAACTCATCAGTTGTTTGCATCAGAGCGATAATTTTTGAGATAGTTATTAAAACTGTTTAAAGGTTGTCAAACGTTGTTTCTCGTTGTATATCCTTTAATTCTAGAGTTAAATTGATAAATAACGTGTACGAATTTGTTTAACGCATTTGTTTTGGTTACTCGACGTCTCCGTTCTCGTGTAGCCTACATATTGCGTTTTTTTTTTTAATTTGCTTACCGGGCTAAAGGTTAGCATGTTTAAAATACGTAAGTCGTTTTGTTCATCAAATTTAAGTAGATAACTCATCAGTTGTTTGCATCAGAGCAACAATTTTTGAGATAGTTATTAAAACTGTTTAAAGGTTGTCAAACGTTGTTTCTCGTTGTATATCCTTTAATTCTATAGTTAAATTGATAAATAACGTGTACGAATTTGTTTAACGCATTTGTTTTGGTTACTCTACGTCTCAGCTCTCGTGTAGCCTACATATTGCGTTTTTTTTTTAATTTGCTTACCGGGCTAAAGGTTAGCATGCTTAAAATACGTAAGTGGTTTTGTTCAACAAATTTAAGTAGATAACTCATCAGTTGTTTGCATCAGAGCGATAATTTTTGAGATAGTTATTAAAACTGTTTAAAGGTTGTCAAACGTTGTTTCTCGTTGTATATCCTTTAATTCTATAGTTAAATTGATAAATAACGTGTACGAATTTGTTTAACGCATTTGTTTTGGTTACTCTACGTCTCAGTTCTCGTGTAGCCTACATATTGCGTTTTTTTTTTTTAATTTGCTTACCGGGCTAAAGGTTAGCATGCTTAAAATACGTAAGTCGTTTTGTTCAACAAATTTAAGTAGATAACTCATCAGTTGTTTGCATCAGAGCGATAATTTTTGAGATAGTTATTAAAACTGTTTAAAGATTGTCAAACGTTGTTTCTCGTTGTATATCCTTTAATTCTAGAGTTAAATTGATAAATAACGTGTACGAATTTGTTTAACGCATTTGTTTTGGTTACTCGACGTCTCCGTTCTCGTGTAGCCTACATATTGCGTTTTTTTTTTTTAATTTGCCTACCGGGCTAAAGGTTAGCATGTTGAAAATACGTAAGTCGTTTTGTACATCAAATTTAAGTAGATAACTCATCAGTTGTTTGCATCAGAGCGACAATTTTTGAGATAGTTATTAAAACTGTTTAAAGGTTGTCAAACGTTGTTTCTCGTTGTATATACTTTAATTCTAGAGTTAAATTGATAAATAACGTGTACGAATTTGTTTAACGCATTTGTTTTGGTTACTCGACTTCTCCGTTCTCGTGTAGCCTACATATTGCGTTTTTTTTTTTAATTTGCTTCCCGGGCTAAAGGTTAGCATGTTTAAAATACGTAAGTCGTTTTGTTCATCAAATTTAAGTAGATAACTCATCAGTTGTTTGCATCAGAGCGACAATTTTTGAGATAGTTATTAAAACTGTTTAAAGGTTGTCAAACGTTGTTTCTCGTTGTATATCCTTTAATTCTATAGTTAAATTGATAAATAACGTGTACGAATTTGTTTAACGCATTTGTTTTGGTTACTCTACGTCTCAGTTCTCGTGTAGCCTACATATTGCGTTTTTTTTTTAATTTGCTTACCGGGCTAAAGGTTAGCATACTTAAAATACGTAAGTCGTTTTGTTCAACAAATTTAAGTAGATAACTCATCAGTTGTTTGCATCAGAGCGACAATTTTTGAGATAGTTATTAAAACTGTTTAAAGGTTGTCAAACGTTGTTTCTCGTTGTATATCCTTTAATTCTATAGTTAAATTGATAAATAACGTGTACGAATTTGTTTAACGCATTTGTTTTGGTTACTCTACGTCTCAGTTCTCGTGTAGCCTACATATTGCGTTTTTTTTTTAATTTGCTTACCGGGCTAAAGGTTAGCATGCTTAAAATACGTAAGTCGTTTTGTTCAACAAATTTAAGTAGATAACTCATCAGTTGTTTGCATCAGAGCGATAATTTTTGAGATAGTTATTAAACCTGTTTAAAGGTTGTCAAACGTTGTTTCTCGTTGTATATCCTTTAATTCTAGAGTTAAATTGATAAATAACGTGTACGAATTTGTTTAACGCATTTGTTTTGGTTACTCGACGTCTCCGTTCTCGTTTAGCCTACATATTGCGTTTTTTTTTTAATTTGCTTACCGGGCTAAAAGTTAGCATGTTTAAAATACGTAAGTCGTTTTGTTCATCAAACTTAAGTAGATAACTCATCAGTTGTTTGCATCAGAGCGACAATTTTTGAGATAGTTATTAAAACTGTTTAAAGGTTATCAAACGTTGTTTCTCGTTGTATATCCTTTAATTCTAGAGTTAAATTGATAAATAACGTGTACGAATTTGTTTAACGCATTTGTTTTGGTTACTCGACGTCTCCGTTCTCGTGTAGCCTACATATTGCGTTTTTTTTTTTTAATTTGCTTACCGGGCTAAAGGTTAGCATGTTTAAAATACGTAAGTCGTTTTGTTCATCAAATTTAAGTAGATAACTCATCAGTTGTTTGCATCAGAGCGACAATTTTTGAGATAGTTATTAAAACTGTTTAAAGGTTGCCAAACGTTGTTTCTCGTTGTATATCCTTTAATTCTAGAGTTAAATTGATAAATAACGTGTACGAATTTGTTTAACGCATTTGTTTTGGTTACTCGACGTCCCCGTTCTCGTGTAGCCTACATATTGCGTTTTTTTTTTAATTTGCTTACCGGGCTAAAGGTTAGCATGTTTAAAATACGTAAGTCGTTTTGTTCAACAAATTTGAGTAGATAACTCAGCAGTTGTTTGCAACAGAGCGACAATTTTTGAGATAGTTATTAAAACTGTTTAAAGGTTGTCAAACGTTGTTTCTCGTTGTATATCCTTTAATTCTAGAGTTAAATTGATAAATAACGTGTACGAATTTGTTTAACGCATTTGTTTTGGTTACTCGACGTCTCCGTTCTCGTGTAGCCTACATATTGCGTTTTTTTTTTAATTTGCTTACCGGGCTAAAGGTTAGCATGTTTAAAATACGTAAGTCGTTTTGTTCAACAAATTTAAGTAGATAACTCATCAATTGTTTGCATCAGAGCGACAATTTTTGAGATAGTTATTAAAACTGTTTAAAGGTTATCAAACGTTGTTTCTCGTTGTATATCCTTTAATTCTAGGGTTAAATTGATAAATAACGTGTACGAATTTGTTTAACGTATTTGTTTTGGTTACTCGACGTCTCCGTTCTCGTGTAGCCTACATATTGCGTTTTTTTTTAATTTGCTTACCGGGCTAAAGGTTAGCATGCTTAAAATACGTAAGTCGTTTTGTTCAACAAATTTAAGTAGATAACTCATCAGTTGTTTGCATCAGAGCGATAATTTTTGAGATAGTTATTAAAACTGTTTAAAGGTTGTCAAACGTTGTTTCTCGTTTTATATCCTTTAATTCTAGAGTTAACTTGATAAATAATATGTACGAATTTGTTTAACGCATTTGTTTTGGTTACTCGACGTCTCCGTTCTCGTGTAGCCTACATATTGCGTTTTTTTTTTTTAATTTGCTTACCGGGCTAAAGGTTAGCATGTTTAAAATACGTAAGTCGTTTTGTTCATCAAATTTAAGTAGATAACTCATCAGTTGTTTGCATCAGAGCGACAATTTTTGAGATAGTTATTAAAACTGTTTAAAGGTTGTCAAACGTTGTTTCTCGTTGTATATCCTTTAATTCTATAGTTAAATTGATAAATAACGTGTACGAATTTGTTTAACGCATTTGTTTTGGTTACTCTACGTCTCAGTTCTCGTGTAGCCTACATATTGCGTTTTTTTTTTAATTTGCTTACCGGGCTAAAGGTTAGCATGTTTAAAATACGTAAGTCGTTTTGTTCAACAAATTTAAGTAGATAACTCATCAGTTGTTTGCATCAGAGCGACAATTTTTGAGATAGTTATTAAAACTGTTTAAAGGTTATCAAACGTTGTTTCTCGTTGTATATCCTTTAATTCTAGGGTTAAATTGATAAATAACGTGTACGAATTTGTTTAACGTATTTGTTTTGGTTACTCGACGTCTCCGTTCTCGTGTAGCCTACATATTGCGTTTTTTTTTTAATTTGCTTACCGGGCTAAAGGTTAGCATGCTTAAAATACGTAAGTCGTTTTGTTCAACAAATTTAAGTAGATAACTCATCAGTTGTTTGCATCAGAGCGATAATTTTTGAGATAGTTATTAAAACTGTTTAAAGGTTGTCAAACGTTGTTTCTCGTTGTATATCCTTTAATTCTAGAGTTAACTTGATAAATAACATGTACGAATTTGTTTAACGCATTTGTTTTGGTTACTCGACGTCTCCGTTCTCGTGTAGCCTACATATTGCGTTTTTTTTTTTTTAATTTGCTTACCGGGCTAAAGGTTAGCATGCTTAAAATACGTAAGTCGTTTTGTTCAACAAATTTAAGTAGATAACTCATCAGTTGTTTGCATCAGAGCGATAATTTTTGAGATAGTTATTAAAACTGTTTAAAGGTTGTCAAACGTTATTTCTCGTTGTATATTCTTTAATTCTAGAGTTAAATTGATAAATAACGTGCACGAATTTGTTTAACGTATTTGTTTTGGTTACTCGACGTCTCCGTTCTCGTGTAGCCTACATATTGCGTTTTTTTTTAATTTGCTTACCGGGCTAAAGGTTAGCATGCTTAAAATACGTAAGTCGTTTTGTTCAACAAATATAAGTAGATAACTCATCAGTTGTTTGCATCAGAGCGATAATTTTTGAGATAGTTATTAAAACTGTTTAAAGGTTGTCAAACGTTGTTTCTCGTTGTATATCCTTTAATTCTAGAATTAAATTGATAAATAACGTGTACGAATTTGTTTAACGCATTTGTTTTGGTTACTCGACGTCTCCGTTCTCGTGTAGCCTACATATTGCGTTTTTTTTTTAATTTGCTTACCGGGCTAAAGGTTAGCATGTTTAAAATACGTAAGTCGTTTTGTTCATCAAATTTAAGTAGATAA
Source organism: Eurosta solidaginis (assembly GCF_040869045.1). Classification (NCBI taxonomy): domain Eukaryota; kingdom Metazoa; phylum Arthropoda; class Insecta; order Diptera; family Tephritidae; genus Eurosta; species Eurosta solidaginis. Next base: position 361,516 of record NW_027136970.1, read on the forward strand.
CTCATCAGTTGTTTGCATCAGAGCGACAATTTTTGAGATAGTTATTAAAACTGTTTAAAGGTTGTCAAACGTTGTTTCTCGTTGTATATCCTTTAATTCTAGAGTTAAATTGATAAATAACGTGTACGAATTTGTTTAACGCATTTGTTTTGGTTATTCTACGTCTCAGTTCTCGAGTAGCCTACATATTGCGTTTTTTTTTTAATTTGCTTACCGGGCTAAAGGTTAGCATGCTTAAAATACGTAAGTCGTTTTGTTCAACAAATTTAAGTAGATAACTCATCAGTTGTTTGCATCAGAGCGATAATTTTTGAGATAGTTATTAAAACTGTTTAAAGGTTGTCAAACGTTGTTTCTCGTTGTATATCCTTTAATTCTAGAGTTAAATTGATAAATAACGTGTACGAATTTGTTTAACGCATTTGTTTTGGTTACTCGACGTCTCCGTTCTCGTGTAGCCTACATATTGCGTTTTTTTTTTTAATTTGCTTACCGGGCTAAAGGTTAGCATGCTTAAAATACGTAAGTCGTTTTGTTCAACAAATTTAAGTAGATAACTCATCAGTTGTTTGCATCAGAGCGACAATTTTTGAGATAGTTATTAAAACTGTTTAAAGGTTGTCAAACGTTGTTTCTCGTTGTATATCCTTTAATTCTAGAGTTAAATTGATAAATAACGTGTACGAATTGGTTTAACGCATTTGTTTTGGTTACTCGACGTCTCCGTTCTCGTGTAGCCTACATATTGCGTTTTTTTTAAATTTGCTTACCGGGCTAAAGGTTAGCATGTTTAAAATACGTAAGTCGTTTTGTTCATCAAATTTAAGTAGATAACTCATCAGTTGTTTGCATCAGAGCGACAATTTTTGAGATAGTTATTAAAACTGTTTAAAGGTTGTCAAACGTTGTTTCTCGTTGTATATCCTTTAATTCTAGAGTTAAATTGATAAATAACGTGTACGAATTTGTTTAACGCATTTGTTTTGGTTACTCGACGTCTCCGTTCTCGTGTAGCCTACATATTGCGTTTTTTTTTTTAATTTGCTTACCGGGCTAAAGGTTAGCATGTTTAAAATACGTAAGTCGTTTTGTTCAACAAATTTGAGTAGATAACTCAGCAGTTGTTTGCATCAGAGCGGCAATTTTTGAGATAGTTATTAAAACTGTTTAAAGGTTGTCAAACGTTGTTTCTCGTTGTATATCCTTTAATTCTAGAGTTAAATTGATAAATAACGTGTACGAATTTGTTTAACGCATTTGTTTTGGTTACTCGACGTCTCCGTCCTCGTGTAGCCTACATATTGCGTTTTTTTTTAATTTGCTTACCGGGCTAAAGGTTAGCATGCTTAAAATACGTAAGTCGTTTTGTTCAACAAATTTAAGTAGATAACTCATCAGTTGTTTGCATCAGAGCGATAATTTTTGAGATAGTTATTAAAACTGTTTAAAGGTTGTCAAACGTTGTTTCTCGTTGTATATCCTTTAATTCTAGAGTTAAATTGATAAATAACGTGTACGAATTTGTTTAACGCATTTGTTTTGGTTACTCGACGTCTCCGTTCTCGTGTAGCCTACATATTGCGTTTTTTTTTAATTTGCTTACCGGGCTAAAGGTTAGCATGCTTAAAATACGTAAGTCGTTTTGTTCAACAAATTTAAGTAGATAACTCATCAGTTGTTTGCATCAGAGCGATAATTTTTGAGATAGTTATTAAAACTGTTTAAATGTTGTCAAACGTTGTTTCTCGTTGTATATCCTTTAATTCTAGAGTTAAATTTATAAATAACGTGTACGAATTTGTTTAACGCATTTGTTTTGGTTACTCGACGTCTCCGTTCTCGTGTAGCCTACATATTGCGTTTTTTTTTTAATTTGCTTACCGGGCTAAAGGTTATCATGTTTAAAATACGTAAGTCGTTTTGTTCATCAAATTTAAGAATATAACTCATCAGTTGTTTGCATCAGAGCGACAATTTTTGAGATAGTTATTAAAACTGTTTAAAGGTTGTCAAACGTTGTTTCTCGTTGTATATCCTTTAATTCTAGAGTTAAATTGATAAATAACGTGTACGAATTTGTTTAACGCATTTGTTTTGGTTACTCGACGTCTCCGTTCTCGTGTAGCCTACATATTGCGTTTTTTTTTTTTAATTTGCTTACCGCGCTAAAGGTTAGCATGCTTAAAATACGTAAGTCGTTTTGTTCAACAAATTTAAGTAGATAACTCATCAGTTGTTTGCATCAGAGCGACAATTTTTGAGATAGTTATTAAAACTGTTTAAAGGTTGTCAAACGTTGTTTCTCGTTGTATATCCTTTAATTCTAGAGTTAAATTGATAAATAACGTGTACGAATTGGTTTAACGCATTTGTTTTGGTTACTCGACGTCTCCGTTCTCGTGTAGCCTACATATTGCGTTTTTTTTTTAATTTGCTTACCGGGCTAAAGGTTAGCATGTTTAAAATACGTAAGTCGTTTTGTTCATCAAATTTAAGTAGATAACTCATCAGTTGTTTGCATCAGAGGGACAATTTTTGAGATAGTTATTAAAACTGTTTAAAGGTTGTCAAACGTTGTTTCTCGTTGTATATCCTTTAATTCTAGAGTTAAATTGATAAATAACGTGTACAAATTTGTTTAACGCATTTGTTTTGGTTACTCGACGTCTCCGTTCTCGTGTAGCCTACATATTGCGTTTTTTTTAAATTTGTTTACCGGGCTAAAGGTTAGCATGTTTAAAATACGTAAGTCGTTTTGTTCAACAAACTTGAGTAGATAACTCTGCAGTTGTTTGCATCAGAGCGACAATTTTTGAGATAGTTATTAAAACTGTTTAAAGGTTGTCAAACGTTGTTTCTCGTTGTATATCCTTTAATTCTAGAGTTAAATTGATAAATAACGTGTACGAATTTGTTTAACGCATTTGTTTTGGTTACTCGACGTCTCCGTTCTCGTGTAGCCTACATATTGCGTTTTTTTTTTAATTTGCTTACCGGGCTAAAGTTTAGCATGCTTAAAATACGTAAGTCGTTTTGTTCAACAAATTTAAGTAGATAACTCATCAGTTGTTTGCATCAGAGCGATAATTTTTTAGATAGTTATTAAAACTGTTTAAAGGTTGTCAAACGTTGTTTCTCGTTGTATATCCTTTAATTCTAGAGTTAAATTGATAAATAACGTGTACGAATTTGTTTAACGCATTTGTTTTGGTTACTCGACGTCTCCGTTCTCGTGTAGCCTACATATTGCGTTTTTTTTTTAATTTGCTTACCGGGCTAAAGGTTAGCATGTTTAAAATACGTAAGTCGTTTTGTTCAACAAATTTGAGTAGATAACTCAGCAGTTGTTTGCATCAGAGCGACAATTTTTGAGGTATTTATTAAAACTGTTTAAAGGTTGTCAAACGTTGTTTATCGTTGTATATCCTTTAATTCTAGAGTTAAATTGATAAATAACGTGTACGAATTTGTTTAACGCATTTGTTTTGGTACTCGACGTCACCGTTCTCGTGTAGCCTACATATTGCGTTTTTTTTTTAATTTGCTTACCGGGCTAAAGTTTAGCATGCTTAAAATACGTAAGTCGTTTTGTTCAACAAATTTAAGTAGATAACTCATCAGTTGTTTGCATCAGAGCGATAATTTTTGAGATAGTTATTAAAACTGTTTAAAGGTTGTCAAACGTTGTTTCTCGTTGTATATCCTTTAATTCTAGAGTTAAATTGATAAATAACGTGTACGAATTTGTTTAACGCATTTGTTTTGGTTACTCGACGTCTCCGTTCTCGTGTAGCCTACATATTGCGTTTTTTTTTTTAATTTGCTTACCGGGCTAAAGGTTAGCATGTTTAAAATACGTAAGTCGTTTTGTTCAACAAATTTGAGTAGATAACTCAGCAGTTGTTTGCATCAGAGCGACAATTTTTGAGGTAGTTATTAAAACTGTTTAAAGGTTGTCAAACGTTGTTTATCGTTGTATATCCTTTAATTCTAGAGTTAAATTGATAAGTAACGTGTACGAATTTGTTTAACGCATTTGTTTTGGTTACTCGACGTCGCCGTTCTCGTGTAGCCTACATATAGCGTTTTTTTTTTAATTTGCTTACCGGGCTAAAGGTTAGCATGTTTAAAATACGTAAGTCGTTTTGTTCAACAAATTTCAGTAGATAACTCATCAGTTGTTTGCATCAGAGCGACAATTTTTGAGATAGTTATTAAAACTGTTTAAAGGTTATCAAACGTTGTTTCTCGTTGTATATCCTTTAATTCTAGGGTTAAATTGATAAATAACGTGTACGAATTTGTTTAACGCATTTGTTTTGGTTACTCGACGTCTCCGTTCTCGTGTAGCCTACATATTGCGTTTTTTTTTAATTTGCTTACCGGGCTAAAGGTTAGCATGCTTAAAATACGTAAGTCGTTTTGTTCAACAAATTTAAGTAGATAACTCATCAGTTGTTTGCATCAGAGCGATAATTTTTGAGGTAGTTATTAAAACTGTTTAAAGGTTGTCAAACGTTGTTTCTCGTTGTATATCCTTTAATTCTAGAGTTAAATTGATAAATAACGTGTACGAATTTGTTTAACGCATTTGTTTTGGTTACTCGACGTCTCCGTTCTCGTGTAGCCTACATATTGCGTTTTTTTTTTTAATTTGCTTACCGGGCTAAAGGTTAGCATGCTTAAAATACGTAAGTCGTTTTGTTCAACAAATTTAAGTAGATAACTCATCAGTTGTTTGCATCAGAGCGATAATTTTTGAAATAGTTATTAAAACTGTTTAAAGGTTGTCAAACGTTGTTTCTCGTTGTATATCCTTTAATTTAGAGTTAAATTGATAAATAACGTGTACGAATTTGTTTAACGCATTTGTTTTGGTTACTCGACGTCTCCGTTCTCGTGTAGCCTACATATTGCGTTTTTTTTTTTAATTTGCTTACCGGGCTAAAGGTTAGCATGCTTAAAATACGTAAGTCGTTTTGTTCAACAAATTTAAGTAGATAACTCATCAGTTGTTTGCATCAGAGCGATAATTTTTGAGATAGTTATTAAAACTGTTTAAAGGTTGTCAAACGTTGTTTCTCGTTGTATATCCTTTAATTCTAGAGTTAAATTGATAAATAACGTGTACGAATTTGTTTAACGCATTTGTTTTGGTTACTCGACGTCTCCGTTCTCGTGTAGCCTACATATTGCGTTTTTTTTTTTAATTTGCTTACCGCGCTAAAGGTTAGCATGCTTAAAATACGTAAGTCGTTTTGTACAACAAATTTAAGTAGATAACTCATCAGTTGTTTGCATCAGAGCGACAATTTTTGAGATAGTTATTAAAACTGTTTAAAGGTTGTCAAACGTTGTTTCTCGTTGTATATCCTTTAATTCTAGAGTTAAATTGATAAATAACGTGTACGAATTGGTTTAACACATTTGTTTTGGTTACTCGACGTCTCCGTTCTCGTGTAGCCTACATATTGCGTTTTTTTTTAATTTGCTTACCGGGCTAAAGGTTAGCATGTTTAAAATACGTAAGTCGTTTTGTTCATCAAATTTAAGTAGATAACTCATCAGTTGTTTGCATCAGAGGGACAATTTTTGAGATAGTTATTAAAACTGTTTAAAGGTTGTCAAACGTTGTTTCTCGTTGTATATCCTTTAATTCTAGAGTTAAATTGATAAATAACGTGTACGAATTTGTTTAACGCATTTGTTTTGGTTACTCGACGTCTCCGTTCTCGTGTAGCCTACATATTGCGTTTTTTTTTAATTTTTTTACCGGGCTAAAGGTTAGCATGTTTAAAATTCGTAAGTCGTTTTGTTCAACAAACTTGAGTAGATAACTCAGCAGTTGTTTGCATCAGAGCGACAATTTTTGAGATAGTTATTAAAACTGTTTAAAGGTTGTCAAACGTTGTTTCTCGTTGTATATCCTTTAATTCTAGAGTTAAATTGATAAATAACGTGTACGAATTTGTTTAACGCATTTGTTTTGGTTACTCGACGTCTCCGTTCTCGTGTAGCCTACATATTGCGTTTTTTTTTTAATTTGCTTACCGGGCTAAAGTTTAGCATGCTTAAAATACGTAAGTCGTTTTGTTCAACAAATTTAAGTAGATAACTCATCAGTTGTTTGCATCAGAGCGATAATTTTTTAGATAGTTATTAAAACTGTTTAAAGGTTGTCAAACGTTGTTTCTCGTTGTATATCCTTTAATTCTAGAGTTAAATTGATAAATAACGTGTACGAATTTGTTTAACGCATTTGTTTTGGTTACTCGACGTCTCCGTTCTCGTGTAGCCTACATATTGCGTTTTTTTTTTAATTTGCTTACCGGGCTAAAGGTTAGCATGTTTAAAATACGTAAGTCGTTTTGTTCAACAAATTTGAGTAGATAACTCAGCAGTTGTTTGCATCAGAGCGACAATTTTTGAGGTAGTTATTAAAACTGTTTAAAGGTTGTCAAACGTTGTTTATCGTTGTATATCCTTTAATTCTAGAGTTAAATTGATAAATAACGTGTACGAATTTGTTTAACGCATTTGTTTTGGTACTCGACGTCACCGTTCTCGTGTAGCCTACATATTGCGTTTTTTTTTTAATTTGCTTACCGGGCTAAAGTTTAGCATGCTTAAAATACGTAAGTCGTTTTGTTCAACAAATTTAAGTAGATAACTCATCAGTTGTTTGCATCAGAGCGATAATTTTTGAGATAGTTATTAAAACTGTTTAAAGGTTGTCAAACGTTGTTTCTCGTTGTATATCCTTTAATTCTAGAGTTAAATTGATAAATAACGTGTACGAATTTGTTTAACGCATTTGTTTTGGTTACTCGACGTCTCCGTTCTCGTGTAGCCTACATATTGCGTTTTTTTTTTTTAATTTGCTTACCGGGCTAAAGGTTAGCATGTTTAAAATACGTAAGTCGTTTTGTTCAACAAATTTGAGTAGATAACTCAGCAGTTGTTTGCATCAGAGCGACAATTTCTGAGGTAGTTATTAAAACTGTTTAAAGGTTGTCAAACGTTGTTTATCGTTGTATATCCTTTTATTCTAGAGTTAAATTGATAAGTAACGTGTACGAATTTGTTTAACGCATTTGTTTTGGTTACTCGACGTCGCCGTTCTCGTGTAGCCTACATATAGCGTTTTTTTTTTAATTTGCTTACCGGGCTAAAGGTTAGCATGTTTAAAATACGCAAGTCGTTTTGTTCAACAAATTTCAGTAGATAACTCATCAGTTGTTTGCATCAGAGCGACAATTTTTGAGATAGTTATTAAAACTGTTTAAAGGTTATCAAACGTTGTTTCTCGTTGTATATCCTTTAATTCTAGGGTTAAATTGATAAATAACGTGTACGAATTTGTTTAACGCATTTGTTTTGGTTACTCGACGTCTCCGTTCTCGTGTAGCCTACATATTGCGTTTTTTTTTAATTTGCTTACCGGGCTAAAGGTTAGCATGCTTAAAATACGTAAGTCGTTTTGTTCAACAAATTTAAGTAGATAACTCATCAGTTGTTTGCATCAGAGCGATAATTTTTGAGGTAGTTATTAAAACTGTTTAAAGGTTGTCAAACGTTGTTTCTCGTTGTATATCCTTTAATTCTAGAGTTAAATTGGTAAATAACGTGTACGAATTTGTTTAACGCATTTGTTTTGGTTACTCGATGTCTCCGTTCTCGTGTAGCCTACATATTGCGTTTTTTTTTTAATTTGCTTACCGGGCTAAAGGTTAGCATGCTTAAAATACGTAAGTCGTTTTGTTCAACAAATTTAAGTAGATAACTCATCAGTTGTTTGCATCAGAGCGATAATTTTTGAAATAGTTATTAAAACTGTTTAAAGGTTGTCAAACGTTGTTTCTCGTTGTATATCCTTTAATTCTAGAGTTAATTTGATAAATAACGTGTACGAATTTGTTTAACGCATTTGTTTTGGTTACTCGACGTCTCCGTTCTCGTGTAGCCTACATATTGCGTTTTTTTTTTTAATTTGCTTACCGGGCTAAAGGTTAGCATGCTTAAAATACGTAAGTCGTTTTGTTCAACAAATTTAAGTAGATAACTCATCAGTTGTTTGCATCAGAGCGATAATTTTTGAGATAGTTATTAAAACTGTTTAAAGGTTGTCAAACGTTGTTTCTCGTTATATATCCTTTAATTCTAGAGTTAAATTGATAAATAACGTGTACGAATTTGTTTAACGCATTTGTTTTGGTTACTCGACGTCTCCGTTCTCGTGTAGCCTACATATTGCGTTTTTTTTTTAATTTGCTTACCGCGCTAAAGGTTAGCATGCTTAAAATACGTAAGTCGTTTTGTACAACAAATTTAAGTAGATAACTCATCAGTTGTTTGCATCAGAGCGACAATTTTTGAGATAGTTATTAAAACTGTTTAAAGGTTGTCAAACGTTGTTTCTCGTTGTATATCCTTTAATTCTAGAGTTAAATTGATAAATAACGTGTACGAATTGGTTTAACACATTTGTTTTGGTTACTCGACGTCTCCGTTCTCGTGTAGCCTACATATTGCGTTTTTTTTTTTAATTTGCTTACCGGGCTAAAGGTTAGCATGTTTAAAATAAGTAAGTCGTTTTGTTCATCAAATTTAAGTAGATAACTCATCAGTTGTTTGCATCAGAGCGACAATTTTTGAGATAGTTATTAAAACTGTTTAAAGGTTGTCAAACGTTGTTTTGTCGACGTCTCCGTCCTCGTGTAGCCTACATATTGCGTTTTTTTTTTAATTTGCTTACCGGGCTAAAGGCTAGCATGCTTAAAATACGTAAGTCGTTTTGTTCAACAAATTTAAGTAGATAACTCATCAGTTGTTTGCATCAGAGCGATAATTTTTGAGATAGTTACTAAAACTGTTTAAAGGTTGTCAAACGTTGTTTCTCGTTGTATATCCTTTAATTCTAGTGTTAAATTGATAAATAACGTGTACGAATTTGTTTAACGCATTTGTTTTGGTTACTCGACGTCTCCGTTCTCGTGTAGCCTACATATTGCGTTTTTTTTAATTTGCTTACCGGGCTAAAGGTTAGCATGCTTAAAATACGTAAGTCGTTTTGTTCAACAAATTTAAGTAGATAACTCATCAGTTGTTTGCATCAGAGCGATAATTTTTGAGATAGTTATTAAAACTGTTTAAATGTTGTCAAACGTTGTTTCTCGTTGTATATCCTTTAATTCTAGAGTTAAATTTATAAATAACGTGTACGAATTTGTTTAACGCATTTGTTTTGGTTACTCGACGTCTCCGTTCTCGTGTAGCCTACATATTGCGTTTTTTTTTTAATTTGCTTACCGGGCTAAAGGTTAGCATGCTTAAAATACGTAAGTCGTTTTGTTCAACAAATTTAAGTAGATAACTCATCAGTTGTTTGCATCAGAGCGATAATTTTTGAGATAGTTATTAAAACTGTTTAAAGGTTGTCAAACGTTGTTTCTCGTTGTATATCCTTTAATTCTAAAGTTAAATTGATAAATAACGTGTACGAATTTGTTTAACGCATTTGTTTTGGTTACTCGACGTCTCCGTTCTCGTGTAGCCTACATATTGCGTTTTTTTTTTTAATTTGCTTACCGCGCTAAAGGTTAGCATGCTTAAAATACGTAAGTCGTTTTGTTCAACAAATTTAAGTAGATAACTCATCAGTTGTTTGCATCAGAGCGACAATTTTTGAGATAGTTATTAAAACTGTTTAAAGGTTGTCAAACGTTGTTTCTCGTTGTATATCCTTTAATTCTAGAGTTAAATTGATAAATAACGTGTACGAATTGGTTTAACGCATTTGTTTTGGTTACTCGACGTCTCCGTTCTCGTGTAGCCTACATATTGCGTTTTTTTTTTAATTTGCTTACCGGGCTAAAGGTTACCATGTTTAAAATACGTAAGTCGTTTTGTTCATCAAATTTAAGTAGATAACTCATCAGTTGTTTGCATCAGAGCGACAATTTTTCAGATAGTTATTAAAACTGTTTAAAGGTTGTCAAACGTTGTTCCTCGTTGTATATCCTTTAATTCTAGAGTTAAACTGATAAATAACGTGTACGAATTTGTTTAACGCATTTGTTTTGGTTACTCGACGTCTCCGTTCTCGTTTAGCCTACATATTGCGTTTTTTTTTAATTTGCTTACCGGGCTAAAGGTTAGCATGTTTAAAATACGTAAGTCGTTTTGTTCAACAAATTTGAGTAGATAACTCAGCAGTTGTTTGCATCAGAGCGACAATTTTTAGATAGTTATTAAAACTGTTTAAAGGTTGTCAAACGTTGTTTCTCGTTGTATATCCTTTAATTCTAGAGTTAAATTGATAAATAACGTGTACGAATTTGTTTAACGCATTTGTTTTGGTTACTCGACGTCTCCGTTCTCGTGTAGCCTACATATTGCGTTTTTTTTTTTAATTTGCTTACCGGGCTAAAGGTTAGCATGTTTAAAATACGTAAGTCGTTTTGTTCAACAAATTTAAGTAGATAACTCATCAGTTGTTTGCATCAGAGCGACAATTTTTGAGATAGTTATTAAAACTGTTTAAAGGTTATCAAACGTTGTTTCTCGTTGTATATCCTTTAATTCTAGGGTTAAATTGATAAATAACGTGTACGAATTTGTTTAACGCATTTGTTTTGGTTACTCGACGTCTCCGTTCTCGTGCAGCCTACATATTGCGTTTTTTTTTTAATTTGCTTACCGGGCTAAAGGTTAGCATGCTTAAAATACGTAAGTCGTTTTGTTCAACAAATTTAAGTAGATAACTCATCAGTTGTTTGCATCAGAGCGATAATTTTTGAGATAGTTATTAAAACTGTTTAAAGGTTGTCAAACGTTGTTTCTCGTTGTATATCCTTTAATTCTAGAGTTAAATTGATAAATAACGTGTACGAATTTGTTTAACGCATTTGTTTTGGTTACTCGACGTCTCCGTTCTCGTGTAGACTACATACTGCGTTTTTTTTTAATTTGATTACTGGGCTAAAGGTTAGCATGTTTAAAATACGTAAGTGGTTTTGTTCATCAAATTTAAGTAGATAACTCATCAGCTGTTTGCATCAGAGCGACAATTTTTGAGATAGTTATTAAAACTGTTTAAAGGTTGTCAAACGTTGTTTCTCGTTGTATATCCTTTAATTCTAGAGTTAAATTGATAAATAACGTGTACGAATTTGTTTAACGCATTTGTTTTGGTTACTCGACGTCTCCGTCCTCGTGTAGCCTACATATTGCGTTTTTTTTAATTTGCTTACCGGGCTAAAGGTTAGCATGCTTAAAATACGTAAGTCGTTTTGTTCAACAAATTTAAGTAGATAACTCATCAGTTGTTTGCATCAGAGCGATAATTTTTGAGATAGTTATTAAAACTGTTTAAAGGTTGTCAAACGTTGTTTCTCGTTGTATATCCTTTAATTCTAGAGTTAAATTGATAAATAACGTGTACGAATTTGTTTAACGCATTTGGTTTGGTTACTCGACGTCTCCGTTCTCGTGTAGCCTACATATTGCGTTTTTTTTTTAATTTGCTTACCGGGCTAAAGGTTAGCATGCTTAAAATACGTAAGTCGTTTTGTTCAACAAATTTAAGTAGATAACTCATCAGTTGTTTGCATCAGAGCGATAATTTTTGAAATAGTTATTAAAACTGTTTAAAGGTTGTCAAACGTTGTTTCTCGTTGTATATCCTTTAATTCTAGAGTTAAATTGATAAATAACGTGTACGAATTTGTTTAACGCATTTGTTTTGGTTACTCGACGTCTCCGTTCTCGTGTATCCTACATATTGCGTTTTTTTTTTTTAATTTGCTTACCGGGCTAAAGGTTAGCATGCTTAAAATACGTAAGTCGTTTTGTTCAACAAATTTAAGTAGATAACTCATTAGTTGTTTGCATCAGAGCGATAATTTTTGAGATAGTTATTAAAACTGTTTAAAGGTTGTCAAACGTTGTTTCTCGTTATATATCCTTTAATTCTAGAGTTAAATTGATAAATAACGTGTACGAATTTGTTTAACGCATTTGTTTTGGTTACTCGACGTCTCCGTTCTCGTGTAGCCTACATATTGCGTTTTTTTTTTAATTTGCTTACCGCGCTAAAGGTTAGCATGCTTAAAATACGTAAGTCGTTTTGTACAACAAATTTAAGTAGATAACTCATCAGTTGTTTGCATCAGAGCGACAATTTTTGAGATAGTTATTAAAACTGTTTAAAGGTTGTCAAACGTTGTTTCTCGTTGTATATCCTTTAATTCTAGAGTTAAATTGATAAATAACGTGTACGAATTGGTTTAACACATTTGTTTTGGTTACTCGACGTCTCCGTTCTCGTGTAGCCTACATATTGCGTTTTTTTTTTAATTTGCTTACCGGGCTAAAGGTTAGCATGTTTAAAATACGTAAGTCGTTTTGTTCATCAAATTTAAGTAGATAACTCATCAGTTGTTTGCATCAGAGCGACAATTTTTGAGATAGTTATTAAAACTGTTTAAAGGTTGTCAAACGTTGTTTTGTCGACGTCTCCGTCCTCGTGTAGCCTACATATTGCGTTTTTTTTTTAATTTGCTTACCGGGCTAAAGGTTAGCATGTTTAAAATACGTAAGTCGTTTTGTTCAACAAATTTAAGTAGATAACTCATCAGTTGTTTGCATCAGAGCGATAATTTTTGAGATAGTTATTAAAACTGTTTAAATGTTGTCAAACGTTGTTTCTCGTTGTATATCCTTTAATTCTAGAGTTAAATTTATAAATAACGTGTACGAATTTGTTTAACGCATTTGTTTTGGTTACTCGACGTCTCCGTTCTCGTGTAGCCTACATATTGCGTTTTTTTTTTAATTTGCTTACCGGGCTAAAGGTTAGCATGCTTAAAATACGTAAGTCGTTTTGTTCAACAAACTTAAGTAGATAACTCATCAGTTGTTTGCATCAGAGCGATAATTTTTGAGATAGTTATTAAAACTGTTTAAAGGTTGTCAAACGTTGTTTCTCGTTCTATATCCTTTAATTCTAGAGTTAAATTGATAAATAACGTGTACGAATTTGTTTAACGCATTTGTTTTGGTTACTCGACGTCTCCGTTCTCGTGTAGCCTACATATTGCGTTTTTTTTTTTAATTTGCTTACCGCGCTAAAGGTTAGCATGCTTAAAATACGTAAGTCGTTTTGTTCAACAAATTTAAGTAGATAACTCATCAGTTGTTTGCATCAGAGCGACAATTTTTGAGATAGTTATTAAAACTGTTTAAAGGTTGTCAAACGTTGTTTCTCGTTGTATATCCTTTAATTCTAGAGTTAAATTGATAAATAACGTGTACGAATTGGTTTAACGCATTTGTTTTGGTTACTCGACGTCTCCGTTCTCGTGTAGCCTACATATTGCGTTTTTTTTAATTTGCTTACCGGGCTAAAGGTTACCATGTTTAAAATACGTAAGTCGTTTTGTTCATCAAATTTAAGTAGATAACTCATCAGTTGTTTGCATCAGAGCGACAATTTTTGAGATAGTTATTAAAACTGTTTAAAGGTTGTCAAACGTTGTTCCTCGTTGTATATCCTTTAATTCTAGAGTTAAACTGATAAATAACGTGTACGAATTTGTTTAACGTATTTGTTTTGGTTACTCGACGTCTCCGTTCTCGTTTAGCCTACATATTGCGTTTTTTTTTAATTTGCTTACCGGGCTAAAGGTTAGCATGTTTAAAATACGTAAGTCGTTTTGTTCAACAAATTTGAGTAGATAACTCAGCAGTTGTTTGCATCAGAGCGACAATTTTTGAGATAGTTATTAAAACTGTTTAAAGGTTGTCAAACGTTGTTTCTCGTTGTATATCCTTTAATTCTAGAGTTAAATTGATAAATAACGTGTACGAATTTGTTTAACGCATTTGTTTTGGTTACTCGACGTCTCCGTTCTCGTGTAGCCTACATATTGCGTTTTTTTTTTTAATTTGCTTACCGGGCTAAAGGTTAGCATGTTTAAAATACGTAAGTCGTTTTGTTCAACAAATTTAAGTAGATAACTCATCAGTTGTTTGCATCAGAGCGACAATTTTTGAGATAGTTATTAAAACTGTTTAAAGGTTATCAAACGTTGTTTCTCGTTGTATATCCTTTAATTCTAGGGTTAAATTGATAAATAACGTGTACGAATTTGTTTAACGCATTTGTTTTGGTTACTCGACGTCTCCGTTCTCGTGTAGCCTACATATTGCGTTTTTTTTTTAATTTGCTTACCGGGCTAAAGGTTAGCATGCTTAAAATACGTAAGTCGTTTTGTTCAACAAATTTAAGTAGATAACTCATCAGTTGTTTGCATCAGAGCGATAATTTTTGAGATAGTTATTAAAACTGTTTAAAGGTTGTCAAACGTTGTTTCTCGTTGTATATCCTTTAATTCTAGAGTTAAATTGATAAATAACGTGTACGAATTTGTTTAACGCATTTGTTTTGGTTACTCGACGTCTCCGTTCTCGTGTAGCCTACATATTGCGTTTTTTTTTTTTAATTTGCTTACCGGGCTAAAGGTTAGCATGCTTAAAATACGTAAGTCGTTTTGTTCAACAAATTTAAGTAGATAACTCATCAGTTGTTTGCATCAGAGCGATAATTTTTGAGATAGTTATTAAAACTGTTTAAAGGTTGTCAAACGTTGTTTCTCGTTGTATATCCTTTAATTCTAGAGTTAAATTGATAAATAACGTGTACGAATTTGTTTAACGCATTTGTTTTGGTTACTCGACGTCTCCGTTATCGTGTAGACTACATATTGCGTTTTTTTTTAATTTGATTACCGGGCTAAAGGTTAACATGTTTAAAATACGTAAGTGGTTTTGTTCATCCAATTTAAGTAGATAACTCATCAGCTGTTTGCATCAGAGCGACAATTTTTGAGATAGTTATTAAAACTGTTTAAAGGTTGTCAAACGTTGTTTCTCGTTGTATATCCTTTAATTCTAGAGTTAAATTGATAAATAACGTGTACGAATTTGTTTAACGCATTTGTTTTGGTTACTCGACGTCTCCGTCCTCGTGTAGCCTACATATTGCGTTTTTTTTAATTTGCTTACCGGGCTCAAGGTTAGCATGCTTAAAATACGTAAGTCGTTTTGTTCAACAAATTTAAGTAGATAACTCATCAGTTGTTTGCATCAGAGCGATAATTTTTGAGATAGTTATTAAAACTGTTTAAAGGTTGTCAAACGTTGTTTCTCGTTGTATATCCTTTAATTCTAGAGTTAAATTGATAAATAACGTGTACGAATTTGTTTAACGCATTTGTTTTGGTTACTCGACGTCTCCGTTCTCGTGTAGCCTACATATTGCGTTTTTTTTTTAATTTGCTTACCGGGCTAAAGGTTAGCATGCTTAAAATACGTAAGTCGTTTTGTTCAACAAATTTATGTAGATAACTCATCAGTTGTTTGCATCAGAGCGATAATTTTTGAGATAGTTATTAAAACTGTTTAAATGTTGTCAAACGTTGTTTCTCGTTGTATATCCTTTAATTCTAGAGTTAAATTTATAAATAACGTGTACGAATTTGTTTAACGCATTTGTTTTGGTTACTCGACGTCTCCGTTTCCGTGTAGCCTACATATTGCGTTTTTTTTTTAATTTGCTTACCGGGCTAAAGGTTAGCATGCTTAAAATACGTAAGTCGTTTTGTTCAACAAATTTAAGTAGATAACTCATCAGTTGTTTGCATCAGAGCGATAATTTTTGAGATAGTTATTAAAACTGTTTAAAGGTTGTCAAACGTTGTTTCTCGTTGTATATCCTTTAATTCTAGAGTTAAATTGATAAATAACGTGTACGAATTTGTTTAACGCATTTGTTTTGGTTATTCGACGTCCCCGTTCTCGTGTAGCCTACATATTGCGTTTTTTTTTTTAATTTGCTTACCGCGCTAAAAGTTAGCATGCTTAAAATACGTAAGTCGTTTTGTTCAACAAATTTAAGTAGATAACTCATCAGTTGTTTGCATCAGAGCGATAATTTTTGAGATAGTTATTAAAACTGTTTAAAGGTTGTCAAACGTTGTTTCTCGTTGTATATCCTTTAATTCTAGAGCTAAACTGATAAATAACGTGTACGAATTTGTTTAACGCATTTGTTTTGGTTACTCGACGTCTCCGTTCTCGTGTAGCCTACATATTGCGTTTTTTTTTAATTTGCTTACCGGGCTAAAGGTTAGCATGTTTAAAATACGTAAGTCGTTTTGTTCAACAAATTTGAGTAGATAACTCAGCAGTTGTTTGCATCATAGCGACAATTTTTGAGATAGTTATTAAAACTGTTTAAAGGTTGTCAAACGTTATTTCTCGTTGTATATCCTTTAATTCTAGAGTTAAATTGATAAATAACGTGTACGAATTTGTTTAACGCATTTGTTTTGGTTACTCGACGTCTCCGTTCTCGTGTAGCCTACATATTGCGTTTTTTTTTAATTTGCTTACCGGGCTAAAGGTTAGCATGTTTAAAATACGTAAGTCGTTTTGTTCAACAAATTTAAGTAGATAACTCATCAGTTGTTTGCATCAGAGCGACAATTTTTGAGATAGTTATTAAAACTGTTTAAAGGTTATCAAACGTTGTTTCTCGTTGTATATACTTTAATTCTAGGGTTAAATTGATAAATAACGTGTACGAATTTGTTTAACGCATTTGTTTTGGTTACTCGACGTCTCCGTTCTCGTGTAGCCTACATATTGCGTTTTTTTTTTAATTTGCTTACCGGGCTAAAGGTTAGCATGCTTAAAATACGTAAGTCGTTTTGTTCAACAAATTTAAGTAGATAACTCATCAGTTGTTTGCATCAGAGCGATAATTTTTGAGATAGTTATTAAAACTGTTTAAAGGTTGTCAAACGTTGTTTCTCGTTGTATATCCTTTAATTCTAGAGTTAAATTGATAAATAACGTGTACGAATTTGTTTAACGCATTTGTTTTGGTTACTCGACGTCTCCGTTCTCGTGTAGCCTACATATTGCGTTTTTTTTTTTAATTTGCTTACAGGGCTAAAGGTTAGCATGTTTAAAATACGTAAGTCGTTTTTTTCAACAAATTTAAGTAGATAACTCATCAGTTGTTTGCATCAGAGCGATAATTTTTGAGATAGTTATTAAAACTGTTTAAATGTTGTCAAACGTTATTTCTCGTTGTATATCCTTTAATTCTAGAGTTAAATTTATAAATAACGTGTACGAATTTGTTTAACGCATTTGTTTTGGTTACTCGACGTCTCCGTTCTCGTGTAGCCTACATATTGCTTTTTTTTTTAATTTGCTTACCGGGCTAAAGTTTAGCATGCTTAAAATACGTAAGTCGTTTTTTTCAACAAATTTAAGTAGATAACTCATCAGTTGTTTGCATCAGAGCGATAATTTTTGAGATAGTTATTAAAACTGTTTAAATGTTGTCAAACGTTATTTCTCGGTGTATATCCTTTAATTCTAGAGTTAAATTTATAAACAACGTGTACGAATTTGTTTAACGCATTTGTTTTGGTTACTCGACGTCTCCGTTCTCGTGTAGCCTACATATTGCGTTTTTTTTTTAATTTGCTTACCGGGCTAAAGGTTAGCATGCTTAAAATACGTAGGTCGTTTTTTTCAACAAATTTAAGTAGATAACTCATCAGTTGTTTGCATCAGAGCGATAATTTTTGAGATAGTTATTAAAACTGTTTAAATGTTGTCAAACGTTATTTCTCGTTGTATATCGTTTAATTCTAGAGTTAAATTTATAAACAACGTGTACGAATTTGTTTAACGCATTTGTTTTGGTTACTCGACGTCTCCGTTCTCGTGTAGCCTACATATTGCGTTTTTTTTTTAATTTGCTTACCGCGTTAAAGGTTAGCATGTTTAAAATACGTAAGTCGTTTTGTTCATCAAATTTAAGTAGATAACTCATCAGTTGTTTGCATCAGAGCGACAATTTTAGAGATAGTTATTAAAACTGTTTAAAGGTTGTCCTTTAATTCTAGAGTTAAATTGATAAATAACGTGTACGAATTGGTTTAACGCATTTGTTTTGGTTACTCGACGTCTCCGTTCTCGTGTAGCCTACATATTGCGTTTTTTTTTTAATTTGCTTACCGGGCTAAAGGTTAGCATGTTTAAAATACGTAAGTCGTTTTGTTCATCAAATTTAAGTAGATAACTCATCAGTTGTTTGCATCAGAGCGACAATTTTAGAGATAGTTATTAAAACTGTTTAAAGGTTGTCCTTTAATTCTAGAGTTAAATTGATAAATAACGTGTACGAATTTGTTTAACGCATTTGTTTTGGTTACTCGACGTCTCCGTTCTCGTGTAGCCTACATATTGCGTTTTTTTTAATTTGCTTACCGGGCTAAAGGTTAGCATGTTTAAAATACGTAAGTCGTTTTGTTAAACAAATTTGAGTAGATAACTCAGCAGTTGTTTGCATCAGAGCGACAATTTTTGAGATAGTTATTAAAACTGTTTAAAGGTTGTCAAACGTTGTTTCTCGTTGTATATCCTTTAATTCTAGAGTTAAATTGATAAATAACGTGTACGAATTTGTTTAACGCATTTTTTTTGGTTACTCGACGTCTCCGTTCTCGTGTAGCCTACATATTGCGTTTTTTTTTTAATTTGCTTACCGGGCTAAAGGTTAGCATGCTTAAAATACGTAAGTCGTTTTGTTCAACAAATTTAAGTAGATAACTCATCAGTTGTTTGCATCAGAGCGATAATTTTTGAGATAGTTATTAAAACTGTTTAAAGGTTGTCAAACGTTGTTTCTCGTTGTATATCCTTTAATTCTAGAGTTAAATTGATAAATAACGTGTACGAATTTGTTTAACGCATTTGTTTTGGTTACTCGACGTCTCCGTTCTCGTGTAGCCTACATATTGCGTTTTTTTTTTAATTTGCTTACCGGGCTAAAAGTTAGCATGTTTAAAATACGTAAGTCGTTTTGTTCATCAAATTTAAGTAGATAACTCATCAGTTGTTTGCATCAGAGCGACAATTTTTGAGATAGTTATTAAAACTGTTTAAAGGTTGTCAAACGTTGTTTCTCGTTGTATATCCTTTAATTCTAGAGTTAAATTGATAAATAACGTGTACGAATTTGTTTAACGCATTTTTTTTGGTTACTCGACGTCTCCGTTCTCGTGTAGCCTACATATTGCGTTTTTTTTTTAATTTGCTTACCGGGCTAAAGGTTAGCATGCTTAAAATACGTAAGTCGTTTTGTTCAACAAATTTAAGTAGATAACTCATCAGTTGTTTGCATCAGAGCGATAATTTTTGAGATAGTTATTAAAACTGTTTAAAGGTTGTCAAACGTTGTTTCTCGTTGTATATCCTTTAATTCTAGAGTTAAATTGATAAATAACGTGTACGAATTTGTTTAACGCATTTGTTTTGGTTACTCGACGTCTCCGTTCTCGTGTAGCCTACATATTGCGTTTTTTTTTTAATTTGCTTACCGGGCTAAAAGTTAGCATGTTTAAAATACGTAAGTCGTTTTGTTCATCAAATTTAAGTAGATAACTCATCAGTTGTTTGCATCAGAGCGACAATTTTTGAGATAGTTATTAAAACTGTTTAAAGGTTGTCAAACGTTGTTTCTCGTTGTATATCCTTTAATTCTAGAGTTAAATTGATAAATAACGTGTACGAATTTGTTTAACGCATTTGTTTTGGTTACTCGACGTCTCTGTTCTCGTGTAGCCTACATATTGCGTTTTTTTTTTTAATTTGCTTACCGGGCTAAAGGTTAGCATGCTTAAAATACGTAAGTCGTTTTGTTCATCAAATTTAAGTAGATAACTCATCAGTTGTTTGCATCAGAGCGACAATTTTTGAGATAGTTATTAAAACTGTTTAAAGGTTGTCAAACGTTGTTTCTCGTTGTATATCCTTTAATTCTAGAGTTAAATTGATAAATAACGTGTACGAATTTGTTTAACGCATTTGTTTTGGTTACTCGACGTCTCCGTTCTCGTGTAGCCTACATATTGCGTTTTTTTTTTAATTTGCTTACCGGGCTAAAGGTTAGCATGCTTAAAATACGTAAGTCGTTTTGTTCAACAAATTTATGTAGATAACTCATCAGTTGTTTGCATCAGAGCGATAATTTTTGAGATAGTTATTAAAACTGTTTAAATGTTGTCAAACGTTGTTTCTCGTTGTATATCCTTTAATTCTAGAGTTAAATTTATAAATAACGTGTACGAATTTGTTTAACGCATTTGTTTTGGTTACTCGACGTCTCCGTTTCCGTGTAGCCTACATATTGCGTTTTTTTTTTAATTTGCTTACCGGGCTAAAGGTTAGCATGCTTAAAATACGTAAGTCGTTTTGTTCAACAAATTTAAGTAGATAACTCATCAGTTGTTTGCATCAGAGCGATAATTTTTGAGATAGTTATTAAAACTGTTTAAAGGTTGTCAAACGTTGTTTCTCGTTGTATATCCTTTAATTCTAGAGTTAAATTGATAAATAACGTGTACGAATTTGTTTAACGCATTTGTTTTGGTTACTCGACGTCCCCGTTCTCGTGTAGCCTACATATTGCGTTTTTTTTTTTAATTTGCTTACCGCGCTAAAAGTTAGCATGCTTAAAATACGTAAGTCGTTTTGTTCAACAAATTTAAGTAGATAACTCATCAGTTGTTTGCATCAGAGCGATAATTTTTGAGATAGTTATTAAAACTGTTTAAAGGTTGTCAAACGTTGTTTCTCGTTGTATATCCTTTAATTCTAGAGCTAAACTGATAAATAACGTGTACGAATTTGTTTAACGCATTTGTTTTGGTTACTCGACGTCTCCGTTCTCGTGTAGCCTACATATTGCGTTTTTTTTTAATTTGCTTACCGGGCTAAAGGTTAGCATGTTTAAAATACGTAAGTCGTTTTGTTCAACAAATTTGAGTAGATAACTCAGCAGTTGTTTGCATCATAGCGACAATTTTTGAGATAGTTATTAAAACTGTTTAAAGGTTGTCAAACGTTATTTCTCGTTGTATATCCTTTAATTCTAGAGTTAAATTGATAAATAACGTGTACGAATTTGTTTAACGCATTTGTTTTGGTTACTCGACGTCTCCGTTCTCGTGTAGCCTACATATTGCGTTTTTTTTTAATTTGCTTACCGGGCTAAAGGTTAGCATGTTTAAAATACGTAAGTCGTTTTGTTCAACAAATTTAAGTAGATAACTCATCAGTTGTTTGCATCAGAGCGACAATTTTTGAGATAGTTATTAAAACTGTTTAAAGGTTATCAAACGTTGTTTCTCGTTGTATATACTTTAATTCTAGGGTTAAATTGATAAATAACGTGTACGAATTTGTTTAACGCATTTGTTTTGGTTACTCGACGTCTCCGTTCTCGTGTAGCCTACATATTGCGTTTTTTTTTTAATTTGCTTACCGGGCTAAAGGTTAGCATGCTTAAAATACGTAAGTCGTTTTGTTCAACAAATTTAAGTAGATAACTCATCAGTTGTTTGCATCAGAGCGATAATTTTTGAGATAGTTATTAAAACTGTTTAAAGGTTGTCAAACGTTGTTTCTCGTTGTATATCCTTTAATTCTAGAGTTAAATTGATAAATAACGTGTACGAATTTGTTTAACGCATTTGTTTTGGTTACTCGACGTCTCCGTTCTCGTGTAGCCTACATATTGCGTTTTTTTTTTTAATTTGCTTACAGGGCTAAAGGTTAGCATGTTTAAAATACGTAAGTCGTTTTTTTCAACAAATTTAAGTAGATAACTCATCAGTTGTTTGCATCAGAGCGATAATTTTTGAGATAGTTATTAAAACTGTTTAAATGTTGTCAAACGTTATTTCTCGTTGTATATCCTTTAATTCTAGAGTTAAATTTATAAATAACGTGTACGAATTTGTTTAACGCATTTGTTTTGGTTACTCGACGTCTCCGTTCTCGTGTAGCCTACATATTGCTTTTTTTTTTAATTTGCTTACCGGGCTAAAGTTTAGCATGCTTAAAATACGTAAGTCGTTTTTTTCAACAAATTTAAGTAGATAACTCATCAGTTGTTTGCATCAGAGCGATAATTTTTGAGATAGTTATTAAAACTGTTTAAATGTTGTCAAACGTTATTTCTCGGTGTATATCCTTTAATTCTAGAGTTAAATTTATAAACAACGTGTACGAATTTGTTTAACGCATTTGTTTTGGTTACTCGACGTCTCCGTTCTCGTGTAGCCTACATATTGCGTTTTTTTTTTAATTTGCTTACCGGGCTAAAGGTTAGCATGCTTAAAATACGTAGGTCGTTTTTTTCAACAAATTTAAGTAGATAACTCATCAGTTGTTTGCATCAGAGCGATAATTTTTGAGATAGTTATTAAAACTGTTTAAATGTTGTCAAACGTTATTTCTCGTTGTATATCGTTTAATTCTAGAGTTAAATTTATAAACAACGTGTACGAATTTGTTTAACGCATTTGTTTTGGTTACTCGACGTCTCCGTTCTCGTGTAGCCTACATATTGCGTTTTTTTTTTAATTTGCTTACCGCGTTAAAGGTTAGCATGTTTAAAATACGTAAGTCGTTTTGTTCATCAAATTTAAGTAGATAACTCATCAGTTGTTTGCATCAGAGCGACAATTTTAGAGATAGTTATTAAAACTGTTTAAAGGTTGTCCTTTAATTCTAGAGTTAAATTGATAAATAACGTGTACGAATTGGTTTAACGCATTTGTTTTGGTTACTCGACGTCTCCGTTCTCGTGTAGCCTACATATTGCGTTTTTTTTTTAATTTGCTTACCGGGCTAAAGGTTAGCATGTTTAAAATACGTAAGTCGTTTTGTTCATCAAATTTAAGTAGATAACTCATCAGTTGTTTGCATCAGAGCGACAATTTTAGAGATAGTTATTAAAACTGTTTAAAGGTTGTCCTTTAATTCTAGAGTTAAATTGATAAATAACGTGTACGAATTTGTTTAACGCATTTGTTTTGGTTACTCGACGTCTCCGTTCTCGTGTAGCCTACATATTGCGTTTTTTTTAATTTGCTTACCGGGCTAAAGGTTAGCATGTTTAAAATACGTAAGTCGTTTTGTTAAACAAATTTGAGTAGATAACTCAGCAGTTGTTTGCATCAGAGCGACAATTTTTGAGATAGTTATTAAAACTGTTTAAAGGTTGTCAAACGTTGTTTCTCGTTGTATATCCTTTAATTCTAGAGTTAAATTGATAAATAACGTGTACGAATTTGTTTAACGCATTTTTTTTGGTTACTCGACGTCTCCGTTCTCGTGTAGCCTACATATTGCGTTTTTTTTTTAATTTGCTTACCGGGCTAAAGGTTAGCATGCTTAAAATACGTAAGTCGTTTTGTTCAACAAATTTAAGTAGATAACTCATCAGTTGTTTGCATCAGAGCGATAATTTTTGAGATAGTTATTAAAACTGTTTAAAGGTTGTCAAACGTTGTTTCTCGTTGTATATCCTTTAATTCTAGAGTTAAATTGATAAATAACGTGTACGAATTTGTTTAACGCATTTGTTTTGGTTACTCGACGTCTCCGTTCTCGTGTAGCCTACATATTGCGTTTTTTTTTTAATTTGCTTACCGGGCTAAAAGTTAGCATGTTTAAAATACGTAAGTCGTTTTGTTAAACAAATTTGAGTAGATAACTCAGCAGTTGTTTGCATCAGAGCGACAATTTTTGAGATAGTTATTAAAACTGTTTAAAGGTTGTCAAACGTTGTTTCTCGTTGTATATCCTTTAATTCTAGAGTTAAATTGATAAATAACGTGTACGAATTTGTTTAACGCATTTTTTTTGGTTACTCGACGTCTCCGTTCTCGTGTAGCCTACATATTGCGTTTTTTTTTTAATTTGCTTACCGGGCTAAAGGTTAGCATGCTTAAAATACGTAAGTCGTTTTGTTCAACAAATTTAAGTAGATAACTCATCAGTTGTTTGCATCAGAGCGATAATTTTTGAGATAGTTATTAAAACTGTTTAAAGGTTGTCAAACGTTGTTTCTCGTTGTATATCCTTTAATTCTAGAGTTAAATTGATAAATAACGTGTACGAATTTGTTTAACGCATTTGGTTTGGTTACTCGACGTCTCCGTTCTCGTGTAGCCTACATATTGCGTTTTTTTTTTAATTTGCTTACCGGGCTAAAGGTTAGCATGCTTAAAATACGTAAGTCGTTTTGTTCAACAAATTTAAGTAGATAACTCATCAGTTGTTTGCATCAGAGCGATAATTTTTGAAATAGTTATTAAAACTGTTTAAAGGTTGTCAAACGTTGTTTCTCGTTGTATATCCTTTAATTCTAGAGTTAAATTGATAAATAACGTGTACGAATTTGTTTAACGCATTTGTTTTGGTTACTCGACGTCTCCGTTCTCGTGTATCCTACATATTGCGTTTTTTTTTTTTAATTTGCTTACCGGGCTAAAGGTTAGCATGCTTAAAATACGTAAGTCGTTTTGTTCAACAAATTTAAGTAGATAACTCATTAGTTGTTTGCATCAGAGCGATAATTTTTGAGATAGTTATTAAAACTGTTTAAAGGTTGTCAAACGTTGTTTCTCGTTATATATCCTTTAATTCTAGAGTTAAATTGATAAATAACGTGTACGAATTTGTTTAACGCATTTGTTTTGGTTACTCGACGTCTCCGTTCTCGTGTAGCCTACATATTGCGTTTTTTTTTTAATTTGCTTACCGCGCTAAAGGTTAGCATGCTTAAAATACGTAAGTCGTTTTGTACAACAAATTTAAGTAGATAACTCATCAGTTGTTTGCATCAGAGCGACAATTTTTGAGATAGTTATTAAAACTGTTTAAAGGTTGTCAAACGTTGTTTCTCGTTGTATATCCTTTAATTCTAGAGTTAAATTGATAAATAACGTGTACGAATTGGTTTAACACATTTGTTTTGGTTACTCGACGTCTCCGTTCTCGTGTAGCCTACATATTGCGTTTTTTTTTTAATTTGCTTACCGGGCTAAAGGTTAGCATGTTTAAAATACGTAAGTCGTTTTGTTCATCAAATTTAAGTAGATAACTCATCAGTTGTTTGCATCAGAGCGACAATTTTTGAGATAGTTATTAAAACTGTTTAAAGGTTGTCAAACGTTGTTTTGTCGACGTCTCCGTCCTCGTGTAGCCTACATATTGCGTTTTTTTTTTAATTTGCTTACCGGGCTAAAGGTTAGCATGTTTAAAATACGTAAGTCGTTTTGTTCAACAAATTTAAGTAGATAACTCATCAGTTGTTTGCATCAGAGCGATAATTTTTGAGATAGTTATTAAAACTGTTTAAATGTTGTCAAACGTTGTTTCTCGTTGTATATCCTTTAATTCTAGAGTTAAATTTATAAATAACGTGTACGAATTTGTTTAACGCATTTGTTTTGGTTACTCGACGTCTCCGTTCTCGTGTAGCCTACATATTGCGTTTTTTTTTTAATTTGCTTACCGGGCTAAAGGTTAGCATGCTTAAAATACGTAAGTCGTTTTGTTCAACAAACTTAAGTAGATAACTCATCAGTTGTTTGCATCAGAGCGATAATTTTTGAGATAGTTATTAAAACTGTTTAAAGGTTGTCAAACGTTGTTTCTCGTTCTATATCCTTTAATTCTAGAGTTAAATTGATAAATAACGTGTACGAATTTGTTTAACGCATTTGTTTTGGTTACTCGACGTCTCCGTTCTCGTGTAGCCTACATATTGCGTTTTTTTTTTTAATTTGCTTACCGCGCTAAAGGTTAGCATGCTTAAAATACGTAAGTCGTTTTGTTCAACAAATTTAAGTAGATAACTCATCAGTTGTTTGCATCAGAGCGACAATTTTTGAGATAGTTATTAAAACTGTTTAAAGGTTGTCAAACGTTGTTTCTCGTTGTATATCCTTTAATTCTAGAGTTAAATTGATAAATAACGTGTACGAATTGGTTTAACGCATTTGTTTTGGTTACTCGACGTCTCCGTTCTCGTGTAGCCTACATATTGCGTTTTTTTTAATTTGCTTACCGGGCTAAAGGTTACCATGTTTAAAATACGTAAGTCGTTTTGTTCATCAAATTTAAGTAGATAACTCATCAGTTGTTTGCATCAGAGCGACAATTTTTGAGATAGTTATTAAAACTGTTTAAAGGTTGTCAAACGTTGTTCCTCGTTGTATATCCTTTAATTCTAGAGTTAAACTGATAAATAACGTGTACGAATTTGTTTAACGTATTTGTTTTGGTTACTCGACGTCTCCGTTCTCGTTTAGCCTACATATTGCGTTTTTTTTTAATTTGCTTACCGGGCTAAAGGTTAGCATGTTTAAAATACGTAAGTCGTTTTGTTCAACAAATTTGAGTAGATAACTCAGCAGTTGTTTGCATCAGAGCGACAATTTTTGAGATAGTTATTAAAACTGTTTAAAGGTTGTCAAACGTTGTTTCTCGTTGTATATCCTTTAATTCTAGAGTTAAATTGATAAATAACGTGTACGAATTTGTTTAACGCATTTGTTTTGGTTACTCGACGTCTCCGTTCTCGTGTAGCCTACATATTGCGTTTTTTTTTTTAATTTGCTTACCGGGCTAAAGGTTAGCATGTTTAAAATACGTAAGTCGTTTTGTTCAACAAATTTAAGTAGATAACTCATCAGTTGTTTGCATCAGAGCGACAATTTTTGAGATAGTTATTAAAACTGTTTAAAGGTTATCAAACGTTGTTTCTCGTTGTATATCCTTTAATTCTAGGGTTAAATTGATAAATAACGTGTACGAATTTGTTTAACGCATTTGTTTTGGTTACTCGACGTCTCCGTTCTCGTGTAGCCTACATATTGCGTTTTTTTTTTAATTTGCTTACCGGGCTAAAGGTTAGCATGCTTAAAATACGTAAGTCGTTTTGTTCAACAAATTTAAGTAGATAACTCATCAGTTGTTTGCATCAGAGCGATAATTTTTGAGATAGTTATTAAAACTGTTTAAAGGTTGTCAAACGTTGTTTCTCGTTGTATATCCTTTAATTCTAGAGTTAAATTGATAAATAACGTGTACGAATTTGTTTAACGCATTTGTTTTGGTTACTCGACGTCTCCGTTCTCGTGTAGCCTACATATTGCGTTTTTTTTTTTTAATTTGCTTACCGGGCTAAAGGTTAGCATGCTTAAAATACGTAAGTCGTTTTGTTCAACAAATTTAAGTAGATAACTCATCAGTTGTTTGCATCAGAGCGATAATTTTTGAGATAGTTATTAAAACTGTTTAAAGGTTGTCAAACGTTGTTTCTCGTTGTATATCCTTTAATTCTAGAGTTAAATTGATAAATAACGTGTACGAATTTGTTTAACGCATTTGTTTTGGTTACTCGACGTCTCCGTTCTCGTGTAGACTACATATTGCGTTTTTTTTTAATTTGATTACCGGGCTAAAGGTTAGCATGTTTAAAATACGTAAGTGGTTTTGTTCATCCAATTTAAGTAGATAACTCATCAGCTGTTTGCATCAGAGCGACAATTTTTGAGATAGTTATTAAAACTGTTTAAAGGTTGTCAAACGTTGTTTCTCGTTGTATATCCTTTAATTCTAGAGTTAAATTGATAAATAACGTGTACGAATTTGTTTAACGCATTTGTTTTGGTTACTCGACGTCTCCGTCCTCGTGTAGCCTACATATTGCGTTTTTTTTAATTTGCTTACCGGGCTCAAGGTTAGCATGCTTAAAATACGTAAGTCGTTTTGTTCAACAAATTTAAGTAGATAACTCATCAGTTGTTTGCATCAGAGCGATAATTTTTGAGATAGTTATTAAAACTGTTTAAAGGTTGTCAAACGTTGTTTCTCGTTGTATATCCTTTAATTCTAGAGTTAAATTGATAAATAACGTGTACGAATTTGTTTAACGCATTTGTTTTGGTTACTCGACGTCTCCGTTCTCGTGTAGCCTACATATTGCGTTTTTTTTTTAATTTGCTTACCGGGCTAAAGGTTAGCATGCTTAAAATACGTAAGTCGTTTTGTTCAACAAATTTATGTAGATAACTCATCAGTTGTTTGCATCAGAGCGATAATTTTTGAGATAGTTATTAAAACTGTTTAAATGTTGTCAAACGTTGTTTCTCGTTGTATATCCTTTAATTCTAGAGTTAAATTTATAAATAACGTGTACGAATTTGTTTAACGCATTTGTTTTGGTTACTCGACGTCTCCGTTTCCGTGTAGCCTACATATTGCGTTTTTTTTTTAATTTGCTTACCGGGCTAAAGGTTAGCATGCTTAAAATACGTAAGTCGTTTTGTTCAACAAATTTAAGTAGATAACTCATCAGTTGTTTGCATCAGAGCGATAATTTTTGAGATAGTTATTAAAACTGTTTAAAGGTTGTCAAACGTTGTTTCTCGTTGTATATCCTTTAATTCTAGAGTTAAATTGATAAATAACGTGTACGAATTTGTTTAACGCATTTGTTTTGGTTACTCGACGTCCCCGTTCTCGTGTAGCCTACATATTGCGTTTTTTTTTTTAATTTGCTTACCGCGCTAAAAGTTAGCATGCTTAAAATACGTAAGTCGTTTTGTTCAACAAATTTAAGTAGATAACTCATCAGTTGTTTGCATCAGAGCGATAATTTTTGAGATAGTTATTAAAACTGTTTAAAGGTTGTCAAACGTTGTTTCTCGTTGTATATCCTTTAATTCTAGAGCTAAACTGATAAATAACGTGTACGAATTTGTTTAACGCATTTGTTTTGGTTACTCGACGTCTCCGTTCTCGTGTAGCCTACATATTGCGTTTTTTTTTAATTTGCTTACCGGGCTAAAGGTTAGCATGTTTAAAATACGTAAGTCGTTTTGTTCAACAAATTTGAGTAGATAACTCAGCAGTTGTTTGCATCATAGCGACAATTTTTGAGATAGTTATTAAAACTGTTTAAAGGTTGTCAAACGTTATTTCTCGTTGTATATCCTTTAATTCTAGAGTTAAATTGATAAATAACGTGTACGAATTTGTTTAACGCATTTGTTTTGGTTACTCGACGTCTCCGTTCTCGTGTAGCCTACATATTGCGTTTTTTTTTAATTTGCTTACCGGGCTAAAGGTTAGCATGTTTAAAATACGTAAGTCGTTTTGTTCAACAAATTTAAGTAGATAACTCATCAGTTGTTTGCATCAGAGCGACAATTTTTGAGATAGTTATTAAAACTGTTTAAAGGTTATCAAACGTTGTTTCTCGTTGTATATACTTTAATTCTAGGGTTAAATTGATAAATAACGTGTACGAATTTGTTTAACGCATTTGTTTTGGTTACTCGACGTCTCCGTTCTCGTGTAGCCTACATATTGCGTTTTTTTTTTAATTTGCTTACCGGGCTAAAGGTTAGCATGCTTAAAATACGTAAGTCGTTTTGTTCAACAAATTTAAGTAGATAACTCATCAGTTGTTTGCATCAGAGCGATAATTTTTGAGATAGTTATTAAAACTGTTTAAAGGTTGTCAAACGTTGTTTCTCGTTGTATATCCTTTAATTCTAGAGTTAAATTGATAAATAACGTGTACGAATTTGTTTAACGCATTTGTTTTGGTTACTCGACGTCTCCGTTCTCGTGTAGCCTACATATTGCGTTTTTTTTTTTAATTTGCTTACAGGGCTAAAGGTTAGCATGTTTAAAATACGTAAGTCGTTTTTTTCAACAAATTTAAGTAGATAACTCATCAGTTGTTTGCATCAGAGCGATAATTTTTGAGATAGTTATTAAAACTGTTTAAATGTTGTCAAACGTTATTTCTCGTTGTATATCCTTTAATTCTAGAGTTAAATTTATAAATAACGTGTACGAATTTGTTTAACGCATTTGTTTTGGTTACTCGACGTCTCCGTTCTCGTGTAGCCTACATATTGCTTTTTTTTTTAATTTGCTTACCGGGCTAAAGTTTAGCATGCTTAAAATACGTAAGTCGTTTTTTTCAACAAATTTAAGTAGATAACTCATCAGTTGTTTGCATCAGAGCGATAATTTTTGAGATAGTTATTAAAACTGTTTAAATGTTGTCAAACGTTATTTCTCGGTGTATATCCTTTAATTCTAGAGTTAAATTTATAAACAACGTGTACGAATTTGTTTAACGCATTTGTTTTGGTTACTCGACGTCTCCGTTCTCGTGTAGCCTACATATTGCGTTTTTTTTTTAATTTGCTTACCGGGCTAAAGGTTAGCATGCTTAAAATACGTAGGTCGTTTTTTTCAACAAATTTAAGTAGATAACTCATCAGTTGTTTGCATCAGAGCGATAATTTTTGAGATAGTTATTAAAACTGTTTAAATGTTGTCAAACGTTATTTCTCGTTGTATATCGTTTAATTCTAGAGTTAAATTTATAAATAACGTGTACGAATTTGTTTAACGCATTTGTTTTGGTTACTCGACGTCTCCGTTCTCGTGTAGCCTACATATTGCGTTTTTTTTTTAATTTGCTTACCGCGTTAAAGGTTAGCATGTTTAAAATACGTAAGTCGTTTTGTTCATCAAATTTAAGTAGATAACTCATCAGTTGTTTGCATCAGAGCGACAATTTTAGAGATAGTTATTAAAACTGTTTAAAGGTTGTCCTTTAATTCTAGAGTTAAATTGATAAATAACGTGTACGAATTGGTTTAACGCATTTGTTTTGGTTACTCGACGTCTCCGTTCTCGTGTAGCCTACATATTGCGTTTTTTTTTTAATTTGCTTACCGGGCTAAAGGTTAGCATGTTTAAAATACGTAAGTCGTTTTGTTCATCAAATTTAAGTAGATAACTCATCAGTTGTTTGCATCAGAGCGACAATTTTAGAGATAGTTATTAAAACTGTTTAAAGGTTGTCCTTTAATTCTAGAGTTAAATTGATAAATAACGTGTACGAATTTGTTTAACGCATTTGTTTTGGTTACTCGACGTCTCCGTTCTCGTGTAGCCTACATATTGCGTTTTTTTTAATTTGCTTACCGGGCTAAAGGTTAGCATGTTTAAAATACGTAAGTCGTTTTGTTAAACAAATTTGAGTAGATAACTCAGCAGTTGTTTGCATCAGAGCGACAATTTTTGAGATAGTTATTAAAACTGTTTAAAGGTTGTCAAACGTTGTTTCTCGTTGTATATCCTTTAATTCTAGAGTTAAATTGATAAATAACGTGTACGAATTTGTTTAACGCATTTTTTTTGGTTACTCGACGTCTCCGTTCTCGTGTAGCCTACATATTGCGTTTTTTTTTTAATTTGCTTACCGGGCTAAAGGTTAGCATGCTTAAAATACGTAAGTCGTTTTGTTCAACAAATTTAAGTAGATAACTCATCAGTTGTTTGCATCAGAGCGATAATTTTTGAGATAGTTATTAAAACTGTTTAAAGGTTGTCAAACGTTGTTTCTCGTTGTATATCCTTTAATTCTAGAGTTAAATTGATAAATAACGTGTACGAATTTGTTTAACGCATTTGTTTTGGTTACTCGACGTCTCCGTTCTCGTGTAGCCTACATATTGCGTTTTTTTTTTAATTTGCTTACCGGGCTAAAAGTTAGCATGTTTAAAATACGTAAGTCGTTTTGTTCATCAAATTTAAGTAGATAACTCATCAGTTGTTTGCATCAGAGCGACAATTTTTGAGATAGTTATTAAAACTGTTTAAAGGTTGTCAAACGTTGTTTCTCGTTGTATATCCTTTAATTCTAGAGTTAAATTGATAAATAACGTGTACGAATTTGTTTAACGCATTTGTTTTGGTTACTCGACGTCTCTGTTCTCGTGTAGCCTACATATTGCGTTTTTTTTTTTAATTTGCTTACCGCGTTAAAGGTTAGCATGCTTAAAATACGTAAGTCGTTTTGTTCAACAAATTTAAGTAGATAACTCATCAGTTGTTTGCATCAGAGCGACAATTTTTGAGATAGTTATTAAAACTGTTTAAAGGTTGTCAAACGTTGTTTCCCGTTGTATATCCTTTAATTCTAGAGTTAAATTGATAAATAACGTGTACGAATTGGTTTAACGCATTTGTTTTGGTTACTCGACGTCTCCGTTCTCGTGTAGCCTACATATTGCGTTTTTTTTTTAATTTGCTTACCGGGCTAAAGGTTAGCATGTTTAAAATACGTAAGTCGTTTTGTTCATCAAATTTAAGTAGATAACTCATCAGTTGTTTGCATCAGAGCGACAATTTTTGAGATAGTTATTAAAAATGTTTAAAGGTTGTCAAACGTTGTTTCTCGTTGTATATCCTTTAATTCTAGAGTTAAATTGATAAATAACGTGTACGAATTTGTTTAACGCATTTGTTTTGGTTACTCGACGTCTCCGTTCTCGTGTAGCCTACATATTGCGTTTTTTTTTTTATTTGCTTACCGGGCTAAAGGTTAGCATGTTTAAAATACGTAAGTCGTTTTGTTCAACAAATTTGAGTAGATAACTCAGCAGTTGTTTGCATCAGAGCGACAATTTTTGAGATAGTTATTAAAACTGTTTAAAGGTTGTCAAACGTTGTTTCTCGTTGTATATCCTTTAATTCTAGAGTTAAATTGATAAATAACGTGTACGAATTTGTTTAACGCATTTGTTTTGGTTACTCGACGTCTCCGTTCTCGTGTAGCCTACATATTGCGTTTTTTTTTTTAATTTGCTTACCGGGCTAAAGGTTAGCATGTTTAAAATACGTAAGTCGTTTTGTTCAACAAATTTAAGTAGATAACTCATCAGTTGTTTGCATCAGAGCGACCATTTTTGAGATAGTTATTAAAACTGTTTAAAGGTTATCAAACGTTGTTTCTCGTTGTATATCCTTTAATTCTAGGGTTAAATTGATAAATAACGTGTACGAATTTGTTTAACGCATTTGTTTTGGTTACTCGACGTCTCCGTTCTCGTGTAGCCTACATATTGCGTTTTTTTTTAATTTGCTTACCGGGCTAAAGGTTAGCATGCTTAAAATACGTAAGTCGTTTTGTTCAACAAATTTAAGTAGATAACTCATCAGTTGTTTGCATCAGAGCGACAATTTTTGAGATAGTTATTAAAACTGTTTGAAGGTTGTCAAACGTTGTTTCTCGTTGTATATCCTTTAATTCTAGAGTTAAATTGATAAATAACGTGTACGAATTTGTTTAACGCATTTGTTTTTGTTACTCGACGTCTCCCTCCTCGTGTAGCCTACATATTGCGTTTTTTTTTAATTTGCTTACCGGGCTAAAGGTTAGCATGCTTAAAATACGTAAGTCGTTTTGTTCAACAAATTTAAGTAGATAACTCATCAGTTGTTTGCATCAGAGCGATAATTTTTGAGATAGTTATTAAAACTGTTTAAAGGTTGTCAAACGTTGTTTCTCGTTGTATATCCTTTAATTCTAGAGTTAAATTGATAAATAACGTGTACGAATTTGTTTAACGCATTTGTTTTGGTTACTCGACGTCTCCGTTCTCGTGTAGCCTACATATTGCGTTTTTTTTTAATTTGCTTACCGGGCTAAAGGTTAGCATGCTTAAAATACGTAAGTCGTTTTGTTCAACAAATTTAAGTAGATAACTCATCAGTTGTTTGCATCAGAGCGATAATTTTTGAGATAGTTATTAAAACTGTTTAAAGGTTGTCAAACGTTGTTTCTCGTTGCAAATCCTTTAATTCTAGAGTTAAATTGATAAATAACGTGTACGAATTTGTTTAACGCATTTGTTTTGGTTACTCGACGTATCCGTTCTCGTGTAGCCTACATATTGCGTTTTTTTTTAATTTGATTACCGGGCTAAAGGTTAGCATGTTTAAAATACGTAAGTGGTTTTGTTCATCAAATTTAAGTAGATAACACATCAGTTGTTTGCATCAGAGCGACAATTTTTGAGATAGTTATTAAAACTGTTTAAAGGTTGTCAAACGTTGTTTCTCGTTGTATATCCTTTAATTCTAGAGTTAAATTGATAAATAACGTGTACGAATTTGTTTAACGCATTTGTTTTTGTTACTCGACGTCTCCGTCCTCGTATAGCCTACATATTGCGTTTTTTTTAATTTGCTTACCGGGCTAAAGGTTAGCATGCTTAAAATACCTAAGTCGTTTTGTTCAACAAATTTAAGTAGATAACTCATCAGTTGTTTGCATCAGAGCGATAATTTTTGAGATAGTTATTAAAACTGTTTAAAGGTTGTCAAACGTTGTTTCTCGTTGTATATCCTTTAATTCTAGAGTTAAATTGATAAATAACGTGTACGAATTTGTTTAACGCATTTGTTTTGGTTACTCGACGTCTCCGTTCTCGTGTAGCCTACATATTGCGTTTTTTTTTTTTAATTTGCTTACCGGGCTAAAGGTTAGCATGCTTAAAATACGTAAGTCGTTTTGTTCAACAAATTTAAGTAGATAACTCATCAGTTGTTTGCATCAGAGCGCTAATTTTTGAGATAGTTATTAAAACTGTTTAAAGGTTGTCAAACGTTGTTTCTCGTTGTATATCCTTTAATTCTAGAGTTAAATTGATAAATAACGTGTACGAATTTGTTTAACGCATTTGTTTTGGTTACTCGACGTCTCCGTTCTCGTGTAGCCTACATATTGCGTTTTTTTTTTTTAATTTGCTTACCGCGCTAAAGGTTAGCATGCTTAAAATACGTAAGTCGTTTTGTTCAACAAATTTAAGTAGATAACTCATCAGTTGTTTGCATCAGAGCGACAATTTTTGAGATAGTTATTAAAACTGTTTAAAGGTTGTCAAACGTTGTTTCTCGTTGTGTATCCTTTAATTCTAGAGTTAAATTGATAAATAACGTGTACGAATTGGTTTAACGCATTTGTTTTGGTTACTCGACGTCTCCGTTCTCGTGTAGCCTACATATTGCGTTTTTTTTTTAATTTGCTTACCGGGCTAAAGGTTAGCATGTTTAAAATACGTAAGTCGTTTTGTTCATCAAATTTAAGTAGATAACTCATCAGTTGTTTGCATCAGAGCGACAATTTTTGAGATAGTTATTAAAACTGTTTAAAGGTTGTCAAACGTTGTTTCTCGTTGTATATCTTTTAATTCTAGAGTTAAATTGATAAATAACGTGAACGAATTTGTTTAACGCATTTGTTTTGGTTACTCGACGTCTCCGTTCTCGTGTAGCCTACATATTGCGTTTTTTTTTTAATTTGCTTACCGG
Organism: Eurosta solidaginis; assembly: GCF_040869045.1. NCBI lineage: Eukaryota > Metazoa > Arthropoda > Insecta > Diptera > Tephritidae > Eurosta > Eurosta solidaginis. The sequence goes on from NW_027136970.1 coordinate 396,649, forward strand.
GCTAAAGGTTAGCATGTTTAAAATACGTAAGTCGTTTTGTGCAACAAATTTGAGTAGATAACTCAGCAGTTGTTTGCATCAGAGCGACAATTTTTGAGATAGTTATTAAAACTGTTTAAAGGTTGTCAAACTTTGTTTATCGTTGTATATCCTTTAATTCTAGAGTTAAATTGATAAATAACGTGTACCAATTTGTTTAACGCATTTGTTTTGGTACTCGACGTCTCCGTTCTCGTGTAGCCTACATATTGCGTTTTTTTTTTTAATTTGCTTACCGGGCTAAAGTTTAGCATGCTTAAAATACGTAAGTCGTTTTGTTCAACAAATTTAAGTAGATAACTCATCAGTTGTTTGCATCAGAGCGACCATTTTTGAGATAGTTATTAAAACTGTTTAAAGGTTATCAAACGTTGTTTCTCGTTGTATATCCTTTAATTCTAGGGTTAAATTGATAAATAACGTGTACGAATTTGTTTAACGCATTTGTTTTGGTTACTCGACGTCTCCGTTCTCGTGTAGCCTACATATTGCGTTTTTTTTTTTAATTTGCTTACCGGGCTAAAGGTTAGCATGCTTAAAATACGTAAGTCGTTTTGTTCAACAAATTTAAGTAGATAACTCATCAGTTGTTTGCATCAGAGCGACAATTTTTGAGATAGTTATTAAAACTGTTTAAAGGTTGTCAAACGTTGTTTCTCGTTGTATATCCTTTAATTCTAGAGTTAAATTGATAAATAACGTGTACGAATTTGTTTAACGCATTTGTTTTTGTTACTCGACGTCTCCGTCCTCGTGTAGCCTACATATTGCGTTTTTTTTAATTTGCTTACCGGGCTAAAGGTTAGCATGCTTAAAATACCTAAGTCGTTTTGTTCAACAAATTTAAGTAGATAACTCATCAGTTGTTTGCATCAGAGCGATAATTTTTGAGATAGTTATTAAAACTGTTTAAAGGTTGTCAAACGTTGTTTCTCGTTGTATATCCTTTAATTCTAGAGTTAAATTGATAAATAACGTGTACGAATTTGTTTAACGCATTTGTTTTGGTTACTCGACGTCTCCGTTCTCGTGTAGCCTACATATTGCGTTTTTTTTTTAATTTGCTTACCGGGCTAAAGGTTAGCATGTTTAAAATACGTAAGTGGTTTTGTTCATCAAATTTAAGTAGATAACACATCAGTTGTTTGCATCAGAGCGACAATTTTTGAGATAGTTATTAAAACTGTTTAAAGGTTGTCAAACGTTGTTTCTCGTTGTATATCCTTTAATTCTAGAGTTAAATTGATAAATAACGTGTACGAATTTGTTTAACGCATTTGTTTTGGTTACTCGACGTCTCCGTTCTCGTGTAGCCTACATATTGCGTTTTTTTTTTAATTTGCTTACCGGGCTAAAGGTTAGCATGTTTAAAATACGTAAGTGGTTTTGTTCATCAAATTTAAGTAGATAACACATCAGTTGTTTGCATCAGAGCGACAATTTTTGAGATAGTTATTAAAACTGTTTAAAGGTTGTCAAACGTTGTTTCTCGTTGTATATCATTTAATTCTAGAGTTAAATTGATAAATAACGTGTACGAATTTGTTTAACGCATTTGTTTTTGTTACTCGACGTCTCCGTCCTCGTGTAGCCTACATATTGCGTTTTTTTTAATTTGCTTACCGGGCTAAAGGTTAGCATGCTTAAAATACCTAAGTCGTTTTGTTCAACAAATTTAAGTAGATAACTCATCAGTTGTTTGCATCAGAGCGATAATTTTTGAGATAGTTATTAAAACTGTTTAAAGGTTGTCAAACGTTGTTTCTCGTTGTATATCCTTTAATTCTAGAGTTAAATTGATAAATAACGTGTACGAATTTGTTTAACGCATTTGTTTTGGTTACTCGACGTCTCCGTTCTCGTGTAGCCTACATATTGCGTTTTTTTTTTTAATTTGCTTACCGGGCTAAAGGTTAGCATGCTTAAAATACGTAAGTCGTTTTGTTCAACAAATTTAAGTAGATAACTCATCAGTTGTTTGCATCAGAGCGATAATTTTTGAGATAGTTATTAAAACTGTTTAAAGGTTGTCAAACGTTGTTTCTCGTTGCATATCCTTTAATTCTAGAGTTAAATTGATAAATAACGTGTACGAATTTGTTTAACGCATTTGTTTTGGTTACTCGACGTATCCGTTCTCGTGTAGCCTACATATTGCGTTTTTTTTTTAATCTGATTACCGGGCTAAAGGTTAGCATGTTTAAAATACGTAAGTGGTTTTGTTCATCAAATTTAAGTAGATAACACATCAGTTGTTTGCATCAGAGCGACAATTTTTGAGATAGTTATTAAAACTGTTTAAAGGTTGTCAAACGTTGTTTCTCGTTGTATATCCTTTAATTCTAGAATTAAATTGATAAATAACGTGTACGAATTTGTTTAACGCATTTGTTTTTGTTACTCGACGTCTCCGTCCTCGTGTAGCCTACATATTGCGTTTTTTTTAATTTGCTTACCGGGCTAAAGGTTAGCATGCTTAAAATACCTAAGTCGTTTTGTTCAACAAATTTAAGTAGATAACTCATCAGTTGTTTGCATCAGAGCGATAATTTTTGAGATAGTTATTAAAACTATTTAAAGGTTGTCAAACGTTGTTTCTCGTTGTATATCCTTTAATTCTAGAGTTATATTGATAAATAACGTGTACGAATTTGTTTAACGCATTTGTTTTGGTTACTCGACGTCTCCGTTCTCCTGTAGCCTACATATTGCGTTTTTTTTTTTAATTTGCTTACCGGGCTAAAGGTTAGCATGCTTAAAATACGTAAGTCGTTTTGTTCAACAAATTTAAGTAGATAACTCATCAGTTGTTTGCATCAGAGCGATAATTTTTGAGATAGTTATTAAAACTGTTTAAAGGTTGTCAAACGTCGTTTCTCGTTGTATATCCTTTAATTCTAGAGTTAAATTGATAAATAACGTGTACGAATTTGTTTAACGCATTTGTTTTGGTTACTCGACGTCTCCGTTCTCGTGTAGCCTACATATTGCGTTTTTTTTTTTTTAATTTGCTTACCGCGCTAAAGGTTAGCATGCTTAAAATACGTAAGTCGTTTTGTTCAACAAATTTAAGTAGATAACTCATCAGTTGTTTGCATCAGAGCGACAATTTTTGAGATAGTTATTAAAACTGTTTAAAGGTTGTCAAACGTTGTTTCTCGTTGTGTATCCTTTAATTCTAGAGTTAAATTGATAAATAACGTGTACGAATTGGTTTAACGCATTTGTTTTGGTTACTCGACGTCTCCGTTCTCGTGTAGCCTACATATTGCGTTTTTTTTTTAATTTGCTTACCGGGCTAAAGGTTGGCATGTTTAAAATACGTAAGTCGTTTTGTTCATCAAATTTAAGTAGATAACTCATCAGTTGTTTGCATCAGAGCGACAATTTTTGAGATAGTTATTAAAACTGTTTAAAGGTTGTCAAACGTTGTTTCTCGTTGTATATCTTTTAATTCTAGAGTTAAATTGATAAATACCATGAACGAATTTGTTTAACGCATTTGTTTTGGTTACTCGACGTCTCCGTTCTCGTGTAGCCTACATATTGCGTTTTTTTTTTAATTTGCTTACCGGGCTAAAGGTTAGCATGTTTAAAATACGTAAGTCGTTTTGTTCAACAAATTTGAGTAGATAACTCAGCAGTTGTTTGCATCAGAGCGACAATTTTTGAGATAGTTATTAAAACTGTTTAAAGGTTGTCAAACTTTGTTTATCGTTGTATATCCTTTAATTCTAGAGTTAAATTGATAAATAACGTGTACGAATTTGTTTAACGCATTTGTTTTGGTACTCGACGTCTCCGTTCTCGTGTAGCCTACATATTGCGTTTTTTTTTTAATTTGCTTACCGGGCTAAAGTTTAGCATGCTTAAAATACGTAAGTCGTTTTGTTCAACAAATTTAAGTAGATAACTCATCAGTTGTTTGCATCAGAGCGACCATTTTTGAGATAGTTATTAAAACTGTTTAAAGGTTATCAAACGTTGTTTCTCGTTGTATATCCTTTAATTCTAGGGTTAAATTGATAAATAACGTGTACGAATTTGTTTAACGCATTTGTTTTGGTTACTCGACGTCTCCGTTCTCGTGTAGCCTACATATTGCGTTTTTTTTTTAATTTGCTTACCGGGCTAAAGGTTAGCATGCTTAAAATACGTAAGTCGTTTTGTTCAACAAATTTAAGTAGATAACTCATCAGTTGTTTGCATTAGAGCGACAATTTTTGAGATAGTTATTAAAACTGTTTAAAGGTTGTCAAACGTTGTTTCTCGTTGTATATCCTTTAATTCTAGAGTTAAATTGATAAATAACGTGTACGAATTTGTTTAACGCATTTGTTTTTGTTACTCGACGTCTCCGTCCTCGTGTAGCCTACATATTGCGTTTTTTTTTAATTTGCTTACCGGGCTAAAGGTTAGCATGCTTAAAATACGTAAGTCGTTTTGTTCAACAAATTTAAGTAGATAACTCATCAGTTGTTTGCATCAGAGCGATAATTTTTGAGATAGTTATTAAAACTGTTTAAAGGTTGTCAAACGTTGTTTCTCGTTGTATATCCTTTAATTCTAGAGTTAAATTGATAAATAACGTGTACGAATTTGTTTAACGCATTTGTTTTGGTTACTCGACGTCTCCGTTCTCGTGTAGCCTACATATTGCGTTTTTTTTTTTAATTTGCTTACCGGGCTAAAGGTTAGCATGCTTAAAATACGTAAGTCGTTTTGTTCAACAAATTTAAGTAGATAACTCATCAGTTGTTTGCATCAGAGCGATAATTTTTGAGATAGTTATTAAAACTGTTTAAAGGTTGTCAAACGTTGTTTCTCGTTGCATATCCTTTAATTCTAGAGTTAAATTGATAAATAACGTGTACGAATTTGTTTAACGCATTTGTTTTGGTTACTCGACGTATCCGTTCTCGTGTAGCCTACATATTGCGTTTTTTTTTTTAATTTGATTACCGGGCTAAAGGTTAGCATGTTTAAAATACGTAAGTGGTTTTTTTCATCAAATTTAAGTAGATAACACATCAGTTGTTTGCATCAGAGCGACAATTTTTGAGATAGTTATTAAAACTGTTTAAAGGTTGTCAAACGTTGTTTCTCGTTGTATATCCTTTAATTCTAGAGTTAAATTGATAAATAACGTGTACGAATTTGTTTAACGCATTTGTTTTTGTTACTCGACGTCTCCGTCCTCGTGTAGCCTACATATTGCTTTTTTTTTAATTTGCTTACCGGGCTAAAGGTTAGCATGCTTAAAATACCTAAGTCGTTTTGTTCAACAAATTTAAGTAGATAACTCATCAGTTGTTTGCATCAGAGCGATAATTTTTGAGATAGTTATTAAAACTGTTTAAAGGTTGTCAAACGTTGTTTCTCGTTGTATATCCTTTAATTCTAGAGTTAAATTGATAAATAACGTGTACGAATTTGTTTAACGCATTTGTTTTGGTTACTCGACGTCTCCGTTCTCGTGTAGCCTACATATTGCGTTTTTTTTTTTAATTTGCTTACCGGGCTAAAGGCTAGCATGCTTAAAATACGTAAGTCGTTTTGTTCAACAAATTTAAGTAGATAACTCATCAGTTGTTTGCATCAGAGCGATAATTTTTGAGATAGTTATTAAAACTGTTTAAAGGTTGTCAAACGTTGTTTCTCGTTGTATATCCTTTAATTCTAGAGTTAAATTGATAAATAACGTGTACGAATATGTTTAACGCATTTGTTTTGGTTACTCGACGTCTCCGTTCTCGTGTAGCCTACATATTGCGTTTTTTTTTTTAATTTGCTTACCGCGCTAAAGGTTAGCATGCTTAAAATACGTAAGTCGTTTTGTTCAACAAATTTAAGTAGATAACTCATCAGTTGTTTGCATCAGAGCGACAATTTTTGAGATAGTTATTAAAACTGTTTAAAGGTTGTCAAACGTTGTTTCTCGTTGTGGATCCTTTAATTCTAGAGTTAAATTGATAAATAACGTGTACGAATTGGTTTAACGCATTTGTTTTGGTTACTCGACGTCTCCGTTCTCGTGTAGCCTACATATTGCGTTTTTTTTTTAATTTGCTTACCTGGCTAAAGGTTAGCATGTTTAAAATACGTAAGTCGTTTTGTTCATCAAATTTAAGTAGATAACTCATCAGTTGTTTGCATCAGAGCGACAATTTTTGAGATAGTTATTAAAACTGTTTAAAGGTTGTCAAACGTTGTTTCTCGTTGTATATCTTTTAATTCAAGAGTTAAATTGATAAATAACGTGAACGAATTTGTTTAACGCATTTGTTTTGGTTACTCGACGTCTCCGTTCTCGTGTAGCCTACATATTGCGTTTTTTTTTTAATTTGCTTACCGGGCTAAAGGTTAGCATGTTTAAAATACGTAAGTCGTTTTGTTCAACAAATTTGAGTAGATAACTCAGCAGTTGTTTGCATCAGAGCGACAATTTTTGAGATAGTTATTAAAACTGTTTAAAGGTTGTCAAACTTTGTTTATCGTTGTATATCCTTTAATTCTAGAGTTAAATTGATAAATAACGTGTACGAATTTGTTTAACGCATTTGTTTTGGTACTCGACGTCTCCGTTCTCGTGTAGCCTACATATTGCGTTTTTTTTTTAATTTGCTTACCGGGCTAAAGTTTAGCATGCTTAAAATACGTAAGTCGTTTTGTTCAACAAATTTAAGTAGATAACTCATCAGTTGTTTGCATCAGAGCGATAATTTTTGAGATAGTTATTAAAACTGTTTAAAGGTTGTCAAACGTTGTTTCTCGTTGTATATCCTTTAATTCTAGAGTTAAATTGATAAATAACGTGTCGGAATTTGTTTAACGCATTTGTTTTGGTTACTCGACGTCTCCGTTCTCGTGTAGCCTACATATTGCGTTTTTTTTTTAATTTGCTTACCGGGCTAAAGGTTAGCATGTTTAAAATACGTAAGTCGTTTTGTTCAACAAATTTGAGTAGATAACTCAGCAGTTGTTTGCATCAGAGCCACAATTTTTGAGGTAGTTATTAAAACTGTTTAAAGGTTGTCAAACGTTGTTTATCGTTGTATATCCTTTAATTCTAGAGTTAAATTGATAAATAACGTGTACGAATTTGTTTAACGCATTTGTTTTGGTTACTCGACGTCTCCGTTCTCGTGTAGCCTACATATTGCGTTTTTTTTTTTAATTTGCTTACCGGGCTAAAGGTTAGCATGTTTCAAATACGTAAGTCGTTTTGTTCAACAAATTTAAGTAGATAACTCATCAGTTGTTTGCATCAGAGCGACAATTTTTGAGATAGTTATTAAAACTGTTTAAAGGTTATCAAACGTTGTTTCTCGTTGTATATCCTTTAATTCTAGGGTTAAATTGATAAATAACGTGTACGAATTTGTTTAACGCATTTGTTTTGGTTACACGACGTCTCCGTTCTCGCGTAGCCTACATATTGCGTTTTTTTTTTAATTTGCTTACCGGGCTAAAGGTTAGCATGCTTAAAATACGTAAGTCGTTTTGTTCAACAAATTTAAGTAGATAACTCATCAGTTGTTTGCATCAGAGCGATAATTTTTGAGATAGTTATTAAAACTGTTTAAAGGTTGTCAAACGTTGTTTCTCGTTGTATATCCTTTAATTCTAGAGTTAAATTGATAAATAACGTGTACGAATTTGTTTAACGCATTTGTTTTGGTTACTCGACGTCTCCGTTCTCGTGTAGCCTACATATTGCGTTTTTTTTTTAATTTGCTTACCGGGCTAAAGGTTAGCATGCTTAAAATACGTAAGTCGTTTTGTTCAACAAATTTAAGTAGATAACTCATCAGTTGTTTGCATCAGAGCGATAATTTTTGAGATAGTTATTAAAACTGTTTAAAGGTTGTCAAACGTTGTTTCTCGTTGTATATCCTTTAATTCTAGAGTTAGATTGATAAATAACGTGTACGAATTTGTTTAACGCATTTGTTTTGGTTACTCGACGTCTCCGTTCTCGTGTAGCCTACATATTGCGTTTTTTTTTTTAATTTGCTTACCGGGCTAAAGTTTAGCATGCTTAAAATACGTAAGTCGTTTTGTCAACAAATTTAAGTAGATAACTCATCAGTTGTTTGCATCAGAGCGATAATTTTTGAGATAGTTATTAAAACTGTTTAAAGGTTGTCAAACGTTGTTTTTCGTTGTATATCCTTTAATTCTAGAGTTAAATTGATAAATAACGTGTACGAATTTGTTTAACGCATTTGTTTTGGTTACTCGACGTCTCCGTTCTCGTGTAGCCTACATATTGCGTTTTTTTTTTTTATTTGCTTACCGCGCTAAAGGTTAGCGTGCTTAAAATACGTAAGTCGTTTTGTTCAACAAATTTAAGTAGATAACTCATCAGTTGTTTGCATCAGAGCGACAATTTTTGAGATAGTTATTAAAACTGTTTAAAGGTTGTCAAACGTTGTTTCTCGTTGTATATCCTTTAATTCTAGAGTTAAATTGATAAATAACGTGTACGAATTGGTTTAACGCATTTGTTTTGGTTACTCGACGTCTCCGTTCTCGTGTAGCCTACATATTGCGTTTTTTTTTTAATTTGCTTACCGGGCTAAAGGTTAGCATGTTTAAAATATGTAAGTCGTTTTGTTCATCAAATTTAAGTAGATAACTCATCAGTTGTTTGCATCAGAGCGACAATTTTTGAGATAGTTATTAAAACTGTTTAAAGGTTGTCAAACGTTGTTTCTCGTTGTATATCCTTTAATTCTAGAGTTAAACTGATAAATAACGTGTACGAATTTGTTTAACGCATTTGTTTTGGTTACTCGACGTCTCCGTTCTCGTGTAGCCTACATATTGCGTTTTTTTTTTAATTTGCTTACCGGGCTAAAGGTTAGCATGTTTAAAATACGTAAGCCGTTTTGTTCAACAAATTTGAGTAGATAACTCAGCAGTTGTTTGCATCAGAGCGACAATTTTTGAGATAGTTATTAAAACTGTTTAAAGGTTGTCAAACGTTGTTTCTCGTTGTATATCCTTTAATTCTAGAGTTAAATTGATAAATAACGTGTACGAATTTGTTTAACGCATTTGTTTTGGTTACTCGACGTCTCCGTTCTCGTGTAGCCTACATATTGCGTTTTTTTTTTAATTTGCTTACCGGGCTAAAGGTTAGCATGTTTAAAATACGTAAGTCGTTTTGTTCAACAAATTTAAGTAGATAACTCATCAGTTGTTTGCATCAGAGCGATAATTTTTGATATAGTTATTAAAACTGTTTAAAGGTTGTCAAACGTTTTTTCTCGTTGTATATCCTTTAATTCTAGAGTTAAATTGATAAATAACGTGTACGAATTTGTTTAACGCATTTGTTTTGGTTACTCGACGTCTCCGTTCTCGTGTAGCCTACATATTGCGTTTTTTTTTTAATTTGCTTACCGGGCTAAAGGTTAGCATGTTTAAAATACGTAAGTCGTTTTGTTCAACAAATTTAAGTAGATAACTCATCAGTTGTTTGCATCAGAGCGAAAATTTTTGAGATAGTTATTAAAACTGTTTAAAGGTTATCAAACGTTGTTTCTCGTTGTATATCCTTTAATTCTAGAGTTAAATTGATAAATAACGTGTACGAATTTGTTTAACGCATTTGTTTTGGTTACTCGACGTCTCCGTTCTCGTGTAGCCTACATATTGCGTTTTTTTTTTAATTTGCTTACCGGGCTAAAGGTTAGCATGTTTAAAATATGTAAGTCGTTTTGTTCATCAAATTTAAGTAGATAACTCATCAGTTGTTTGCATCAGAGCGACAATTTTTGAGATAGTTATTAAAACTGTTTAAAGGTTGTCAAACGTTGTTTCTCGTTGTATATCCTTTAATTCTAGAGTTAAACTGATAAATAACGTGTACGAATTTGTTTAACGCATTTGTTTTGGTTACTCGACGTCTCCGTTCTCGTGTAGCCTACATATTGCGTTTTTTTTTAATTTGCTTACCGGGCTAAAGGTTAGCATGTTTAAAATACGTAGGTCGTTTTGTTCAACAAATTTGAGTAGATAACTCAGCAGTTGTTTGCATCAGAGCGACAATTTTTGAGATAGTTATTAAAACTGTTTAAAGGTTGTCAAACGTTGTTTCTCGTTGTATATCCTTTAATTCTAGAGTTAAATTGATAAATAACGTGTACGAATTTGTTTAACGCATTTGTTTTGGTTACTCGACGTCTCCGTTCTCGTGTAGCCTACATATTGCGTTTTTTTTTTTAATTTGCTTACCGGGCTAAAGGCTAGCATGTTTAAAATCCGTAAGTCGTTTTGTTCAACAAATTTAAGTAGATAACTCATCAGTTGTTTGCATCAGAGCGACAATTTTTGAGATAGTTATTAAAACTGTTTAAAGGTTATCAAACGTTGTTTCTCGTTGTATATCCTTTAATTCTAGGGTTAAATTGATAAATAACGTGTACGAATTTGTTCAACGCATTTGTTTTGGTTACTCGACGTGTCCGTTCTCGTGTAGCCTACATATTGCGTTTTTTTTTTAATTTGCTTACCGGGCTAAAGGTTAGCATGCTTAAAATACGTAAGTCGTTTTGTTCAACAAATTTAAGTAGATAACTCATCAGTTGTTTGCATCAGAGCTATAATTTTTGAGATAGTTATTAAAACTGTTTAAAGGTTGTCAAACGTTGTTTCTCGTTGTATATCCTTTAATTCTAGAGTTAAATTGATAAATAACGTGTACGAATTTGTTTAACGCATTTGTTTTGGTTACTCGACGTCTCCGTTCTCGTGTAGCCTACATATTGCGTTTTTTTTTAATTTGATTACCGGGCTAAAGGTTAGCATGTTTAAAATACGTAAGTGGTTTTGTTCATCAAATTTAAGTAGATAACTCATCAGTTGTTTGCATCAGAGCGACAATTTTTGAGATAGTTATTAAAATTATTTAAAGGTTGTCAAACGTTGTTTCTCGTTGTATATCCTTTAATTCTAGAGTTAAATTGATAAATAACGTGTACGAATTGGTTTAACGCATTTGTTTTGGTTACTCGACGTCTCCGTTCTCGTGTAGCCTACATATTGCGTTTTTTTTTTAATTTGCTTACCGGGCTAAAGGTTAGCATGTTTAAAATACGTAAGTCGTTTTGTTCATCAAATTTAAGTAGATAACTCATCAGTTGTTTGCATCAGAGCGACAATTTTTGAGATAGTTATTAAAATTGTTTAAAGGTTGTCAAACGTTGTTTCTCGTTGTATATCCTTTAATTCTAGAGTTAAATTGATAAATAACGTGTACGAATTTGTTTAACGCATTTGTTTTGGTTACTCGACGTCTCCGTTCTCGTGTAGCCTACATATTGCGTTTTTTTTTTTAATTTGCTTACCGGGCTAAAGGTTAGCATGTTTAAAATACGTAAGTCGTTTTGTTCAACAAATTTGAGTAGATAACTCAGCAGTTGTTTGCATCAGAGCGACAATTTTTGAGATAGTTATTAAAACTGTTTAAAGGTTGTCAAACGTTGTTTCTCGTTGTATATCCTTTAATTCTAGAGTTAAATTGATAAATAACGTGTACGAATTTGTTTAACGCATTTGTTTTGGTACTCGACGTCTCCGTTCTCGTGTAGCCTACATATTGCGTTTTTTTTTAATTTGCTTACCGGGCTAAAGTTTAGCATGCTTAAAATACGTAAGTCGTTTTGTTCAACAAATTTTAGTAGATAACTCATCAGTTGTTTGCATCAGAGCGATAATTTTTGAGATAGTTATTAAAACTGTTTAAAGGTTGTCAAACGTTGTTTCTCGTTGTATATCCTTTAATTCTAGAGTTAAATTGATAAACAACGTGTACGAATTTGTTTAACGCATTTGTTTTGGTTACTCGACGTCTCCGTTCTCGTGTAGCCTACATATTGCGTTTTTTTTTTAATTTGCTTACCGGGCTAAAGGTTAGCATGTTTAAAATACGTAAGTCGCTTTGTTCAACAAATTTAAGTAGATAACTCATGAGTTGTTTGCATCAGAGCGACAATTTTTGAGATAGTTATTAAAACTGTTTAAAGGTTATCAAACGTTATTTCTCGTTGTATATCCTTTAATTCTAGGGTTAAATTAATAAATAACGTGTACGAATTTGTCTAACGCATTTGTTTTGGTTACTCGACGTCTCCGTTCTCGTGTAGCCTACATATTGCGTTTTTTTTTTTAATTTGCTTACCGGGCTAAAGGTTAGCATGCTTAAAATACGTAAGTCGTTTTGTTCAACAAATTTAAGTAGATAACTCATCAGTTGTTTGCATCAGCGCGACAATTTTTGAGATAGTTATTAAAACTGTTTAAAGGTTGTCAAACGTTGTTTCTCGTTGTATATCCTTTAATTCTAGAGTTAAATTGATAAATAACGTGTACGAATTTGTTTAACGCTTTTGTTTTGGTTACTCGACGTCTCCGTTCTCGTGTAGCCTACATATTACGTTTTTTTTTTAATTTGCTTACCGGGCTAAAGGTTAGCATGTTTAAAATATGTAAGTCGTTTTGTTCATCAAATTTAAGTAGATAACCCATCAGTTGTTTGCATCAGAGCGACAATTTTTGAGATAGTTATTAAAACTGTTTAAAGGTTGTCAAACGTTGTTTCTCGTTGTATATCCTTTAATTCTAGAGTTAAACTGATAAATAACGTGTACGAATTTGTTTAACGCATTTGTTTTGGTACTCGACGTCTCCGTTCTCGTGTAGCCTACATATTGCGTTTTTTTTTTATTTGCTTACCGGGCTAAAGGTTAGCATGTTTAAAATACGTAAGTCGCTTTGTTCATCAAATTTAAGTAGATAACTCATCAGTTGTTTGCATCAGCGCGACAATTTTTGAGATAGTTATTAAAACTGTTTAAAGGTTGTCAAACGTTGTTTCTCGTTGTATATCCTTTAATTCTAGAGTTAAATTGATAAATAACGTGTACGAATTTGTTTAACGCATTTGTTTTGGTTACTCGATGTCTCCGTTCTCGTGTAGCCTACATATTGCGTTTTTTTTTAATTTGATTACCGGGCTAAAGGTTAGCATGTTTAAAATACGTAAGTGGTTTTGTTCATCAAATTTAAGTAGATAACTCATCAGTTGTTTGCATCAGAGCGACAATTTTTGAGATAGTTATTAAAACTGTTTAAAGGTTGTCAAACGTTGTTTCTCGTTGGATATCCTTTAATTCTAGAGTTAAATTGATAAATAACGTGTGCGAATTTGTTTAACGCATTTGTTTTGGTTACTCGACGTCTCCGTTCTCGTGTAGCCTACATATTGCGTTTTTTTTTTAATTTGCTTACCGGGCTAAAGGTTAGCATGTTTAAAATACGTAAATCGTTTTGTTCATCAAATTTAAGTAGATAACTCATCAGTTGTTTGCATCAGAGCGACAATTTTTGAGATAGTTATTAAAACTGTTTAAAGGTTGTCAAACGTTGTTTCTCGTTGTATATCCTTTAATTCTAGAGTTAAATTGATAAATAACGTGTACGAATTTGTTTAACGCATTTGTTTTGGTTACTCGACGTCTCAGTTCTCGTGTAGCCTACATATTGCGTTTTTTTTTTTAATTTGCTTACCGGGCTAATTTAACAAATTTAAGTAGATAACTCATCAGTTGTTTGCATCAGAGCGATAATTTTTGAGATAGTTATTAAAACTGTTTAAAGGTTGTCAAACGTTGTTTCTCGTTGTATATCCTTTAATTCTAGAGTTAAATTGATAAATAACGTATACGAATTTGTTTAACGCATTTGTTTTGGTTACTCGACGTCTCCGTTCTCGTGTAGCCTACATATTGCGTTTTTTTTTTTAATTTGCTTACCGGGCTACAGGTTAGCATGTTTAAAATACGTAAGTCGTTTTGTTCATCAAATTTAAGTAGATAACTCATCAGTTGTTTGCATCAGAGCGACAATTTTTGAGATAGTTATTAAAACTGTTTAAAGGTTGTCAAAAGTTGTTTCTCGTTGTATATCATTTAATTCTAGAGTTAAATTGATAAATAACGTGTACGAATTTGTTTAACGCATTTGTTTTGGTTACTCGACGTTCCGTTCTCGTGTAGCCTACATATTGCGTTTTTTTTTTTAATTTGCTTACCGGGCTAAAGGTTAGCATGTTTAAAATACGTAAGTCGTTTTGTTCATCAAATTTAAGTAGATAACTCATCAGTTGTTTGCATCAGAGCGACAATTTTTGAGATAGTTATTAAAACTGTTTAAAGGTTGTCAAACGTTGTTTCTCGTTGTATATCCTTTAATTCTAGAGTTAAATTGATAAATAACGTGTACGAATTTGTTTAACGCATTTGTTTTGGTTACTCGACGTCTCCGTTCTCGTGTAGCCTACATATTGCGTTTTTTTTTAAATTTGCTTACCGGGCTAAAGGTTAGCATGCTTAAAATACGTAAGTCGTTTTGTTCAACACATTTAAGTAGATAACTCATCAGTTGTTTGCATCAGAGCGATAATTTTTGAGATAGTTATTAAAACTGTTTAAAGGTGGTCAAACGTTGTTTCTCGTTGTATATCCTTTAATTCTAGAGTTAAATTGATAAATAATGTGTACGAATTTGTTTAACGCATTTGTTTTGGTTACTCGACGTCTCCGTTCTCGTGTAGCCTAAATATTGCGTTTTTTTTTAAATTGCTTACCGGGCTAAAGATTAGCATGTTTAAAATACGTAAGTCGTTTTGTTCATCAAATTTAAGTAGATAACTCATCAGTTGTTTGCATCAGAGCGACAATTTTTGAGATAGTTATTAAAACTGTTTAAAGGCTGTCAAACGTTGTTTCTCGTTGTATATCCTTTAATTCTAGAGTTAAATTGATAAATAAAGTGTACGAATTTGTTTAACGCATTTGTTTTGGTTACTCGACGTCTCCGTTCTCGTGTAGCCTACATATTGCGTTTTTTTTTTAATTTGCTTACCGGGCTAAAGGTTAGCATGTTTAAAATACGTAAGTCGTTTTGTTCATCAAATTTAAGAAGATAACTCATCAGTTGTTTGCATCAGAGCGCCAATTTTTGAGATAGTTATTAAAACTGTTTAAAGGTTGTCAAACGTTGTTTCTCGTTGTATATCCTTTAATTCTAGAGTTAAATTGATAAATAACGTGTACGAATTTGTTTAACGCATTTGTTTTGGTTACTCGACGTCTCCGTTCTCGTGTAGCCTACATATTGCGTTTTTTTTTTAATTTGCTTACCGGGCTAAAGGTTAGCATGCTTAAAATACGTAAGTCGTTTTGTTCAACAAATTTAAGTAGATAACTCATCAGTTGTTTGCATCAGAGCGATAATTTTTGAGATAGTTATTAAAACTGTTTAAAGGTTGTCAAACGTTGATTCTCGTTGTATATCCTTTAATTCTAGAGTTAAATTGATAAATAACGTGTACGAATTTGTTTAACGCATTTGTTTTGGTTACTCGACGTCTCCGTTCTCGTGTAGCCTACATATTGCGTTTTTTTTTTTAATTTGCTTACCGGGCTAAAGATTAGCATGTTTAAAATACGTAAGTCGTTTTGTTCATCAAATTTAAGTAGATAACTCATCAGTTGTTTGCATCAGAGCGACAATTTTTGAGATAGTTATTAAAACTGTTTAAAGGTTGTCAAACGTTGTTTCTCGTTGTATATCCTTTAATTCTAGAGTTAAATTGATAAATAACGTGTACGAATTTGTTTAACGCATTTGGTTTGGTTACTCGAAGTCTCCGTTCTCGTGTAGCCTACATATTGCGTTTTTTTTTTAAATTTGCTTACCGCGCTAAAGGTTAGCATGCTTAAAATACGTAAGTCGTTTTGTTCCACAAATTTAAGTAGATAACTCATCAGTTGTTTGCATCAGAGCGACAATTTTTGAAATAGTTATTAAAACTGTTTAAAGGTTGTCAAACGTTGTTTCTCGTTGTATATCCTTTAATTCTAGAGTTAAATTGATAAATAACGTGTACGAATTTGTTTAACGCATTTGTTTTGGTTACTCGACGTCTCCGTTCTCGTGTAGCCTACATATTGCGTTTTTTTTTTTTTAATTTGCTTACCGGGCTAAAGGTTAGCATGTTTAAAATACGTAAGTCGTTTTGTTCAACAAATTTAAGTAGATAACTCATCAGTTGTTTGCATCAGAGCGACAATTTTTGAGATAGTTATTAAAACTGTTTAAAGTTGTCAAACGCTGTTTCTCGTTGTATATCCTTTAATTCTAGAGTTAAATTGATAAATAACGTGTACGAATTTGTTTAACGCATTTGTTTTGGTTACTCGACGTCTCCGTTCTCGTGTAGCCTACATATTGCGTTTTTTTTTTAATTTGCTTACCGGGCTAAAGGTTAGCATGTTTAAAATACGTAAGTCGTTTTGTTCAACAAATTTAAGTAGATAACTCATCAGTTGTTTGCATCAGAGCGACAATTTTTGAGATAGTTATTAAAACTGTTTAAAGGTTGTCAAACGTTGTTTCTCGTTGTATATCCTTTAATTCTAGAGTTAAATTTATAAATAACGTGTACGAATTTGTTTAACGCATTTGTGATGGTTACTCGACGTCTCCGTTCTCGTGTAGCCTACATTTTGCGTTTTTTTTAATTTGCTTACCGGGCTAAAGGTTAGCATGCTTAAAATACGTAAGTCGTTTTGTTCAACAAATTTGAGTAGATAACTCATCAGTTGTTTGCATCAGAGCGACAATTTTTGAGATAGTTATTAAAACTGTTTAAAGGTTGTCAAACGTTGTTTCTCGTTGTATATCCTTTAATTCTAGAGTTAAATTGATAAATAACGTGTACGAATTTGTTTAACGCATTTGTTTTGGTTACTCGACGTCTCCGTTCTCGTGTAGCCTACATATTGCGTTTTTTTTTTAATTTGCTTACCGCGCTAAAGGTTAGCATGCTTAAAATACGTAAGTTGTTTTGTTCAACAAATTTAAGTAGATAACTCATCAGTTGTTTGCATCAGAGCGACAATTTTTGAGATAGTTATTAAAACTGTTTAAAGGTTGTCAAACGTTGTTTCTCGTTGTATATCCTTTAATTCTAGAGTTAAATTGATAAATAACGTGTACGAATTTGTTTAACGCATTTGTTTTGGTTACTCGACGTCTCCGTTCTCGTGTAGCCTACATATTGCGTTTTTTTTTAATTTGCTTACCGGGCTAAAGGTTAGCATGCTTAAAATACGTAAGTCGTTTTGTTCAACAAATTTGAGTAGATAACTCATCAGTTGTTTGCATCAGAGCGACAATTTTTGAGATAGTTATTAAAACTGTTTAAAGGTTGTCAAACGTTGTTTCTCGTTGTATATCCTTTAATTCTAGAGTTAAATTGATAAATAACGTGTACAAATTTGTTTAACGAATTTGTTTTGGTTACTCGACGTCTCCGTTCTCGTGTAGCCTACATATTGCGTTTTTTTTTTTTAATTTGCTTACCGGGCTAAAGGTTAGCATGTTTAAAATACGTAAGTCGTTTTGTTCAACAAATTTAAGTAGATCAGTTGTTTGCATCAGAGCGACAATTTTTGAGATAATTATTAAAACTGTTTAAAGGTTGTCAAACGTTGTTTCTCGTTGTATATCCTTTAATTCTAGAGTTAAATTGATAAATAACGTGTACGAATTTGTTTAACGCATTTGTTTTGGTTACTCGACGTCTCCGTTCTCGTGTAGCCTACATATTGCGTTTTTTTTTTAATTTGCTTTCCGGGCTAAAGGTTAGCATGTTTAAAATACGTAAGTCGTTTTGTTCAACAAATTTGAGTAGATAACTCAGCAGTTGTTTGCATCAGACCGACAATTTTTGAGATAGTTATTAAAACTGTTTAAAGTTTGTCAAACGTTGTTTCTCGTTGTATATCCTTTAATTCTAGAGTTCTATTGATAAATAACGTGTACGAATTTGTTTAACGCATTTGTTTTGGTTACTCGACGTCTCCGTTCTCGTGTAGCCTACATATTGCGTTTTTTTTTTTAATTTGCTTACCGGGCTAAAGGTTAGCATGCTTAAAATACGTAAGTCGTTTTGTTCAACAAATTTGAGTAGATAACTCAGCAGTTGTTTGCATCAGAGCGACAATTTTTGAGATAGTTATTAAAACTTTTTAAAGGTTGTCAAACGTTGTTTCTCGTTGTATATCCTTTAATTCTAGAGTTAAATTGATAAATAACGTGTACGAATTTGTTTATCGCATTTGTTTTGGTTACTCGACGTCTCCGTTCTCGTGTAGCTACATATTGCGTTTTTTTTTAATTTGCTTACCGGGCTAAAGGTTAGCATGTTTAAAATACGTAAGTCGTTTTGTTCAACAAATTTGAGTAGATAACTCATCAGTTGTTTGCATCAGAGCGACAATTTTTGAGATAGTTATTAAAACTGTTTAAAGGTTGTCAAACGTTGCTTCTCGTTGTATATCCTTTAATTCTAGAATTAAATTGATAAATAACGTGTACAAATTTGTTTAACGCATTTGTTTTGGTTACTCGACGTCTCCGTTCTCGTGTAGCCTACATATTGCGTTTTTTTTTTAATTTGCTTACCGGGATAAAGGTTAGCATGTTTAAAATACGTAAGTCATTTTGTTCATCAAATTTAAGTAGATAACTCATCAGTTGTTTGCATCAGAGCGACAATTTTTGAGATAGTTAGTAAAACTGTTTAAAGGTTGTCAAACGTTGTTTCTCGTTGTATATCCTTTAATTCTAGAGTTAAATTAATAAATAACGTGTACGAATTTGTTTAACGCATTTGTTTTGGTTACTCGACGTCTCCGTTCTCGTGTAGCCTACATATTGCGTTTTTTTTTTTAATTTGCTTACCGGGCTAAAGGTTAGCATGTTTAAAATACGTAAGCCATTTTGTTCATCAAATTTAAGTAGATAACTCATCAGTTTTTTGCATCAGAGCGACAATTTTTGAGATAGTTATTAAAACTGTTTAAAGGTTGTCAAACGTTGTTTCTCGTTGTATATCCTTTAATTCTAGAATTAAATTGATAAATAACGTGTACGAATTTGTTTAACGTATTTGTTTTGGTTACTCGACGTCTCCGTTCTCGTGTAGCCTACATATTGCTTTTTTTTTTTAATTTGCTTACCGGGCTAAAGGTTAGCATGTTTAAAATACGTAAGTCGTTTTGTTCAACAAATTTAAGTAGATAACTCATCAGTTGTTTGCATCAGAGCGACAATTTTTGAGATAGTTATTAAAACTGTTTAAAGGTTGTGAAACATTGTTTCTCGTTGTATATCCTTTAATTCTAGAGTTAAATTGATAAATAACGTGTACGAATTTGTTTAACGCATTTGTTTTGGTTACTCGACGTCTCCGTTCTCGTGTAGCCTACATATTGCGTTTTTTTTTTAATTTGCTTACCGGGCTAAAGGTTAGCATGTTTAAAATACGTAAGTCGTTTTGTTCATCAAATATATCCTTTAATTCTAGAGTTAAATTGATAAATAACGTGTACGAATTTGTTTAACGTATTTGTTTTGGTTACTCGACGTCTCCGTTCTCGTGTAGCCTACATATTGCGTTTTTTTTTTTAATTTGCTTACCGGGCTAAAGGTTAGCATGTTTAAAATACGTAAGTCGTTTTGTTCAACAAATTTAAGTAGATAACTCATCAGTTGTTTGCATCAGAGCGACAATTTTTGAGATAGTTATTAAAACTGTTTAAAGGTTGTCAAACGTTGTTTCTCGTTGTATATCCTTTAATTCTAGAGTTAAATTGATAAATAACGTGTACGAATTTGTTTACGTATTTGTTTTGGTTACTCGACGTCTCCGTTCTCGTGTAGCCTACATATTGCATTTTTTTTTTAATTTGCTTACCGGGCTAAAGGTTAGCATGTTTAAAATACGTAAGTCGTTTTGTTCAACAAATTTGAGTAGATAACTCCGCAGTTGTTTGCATCAGAGCGACAATTTTTGAGATAGTTATTAAAACTGTTTAAAGGTTGTCAAACGTTGTTTCTCGTTGTATATCCTTTAATTGTAGAGTTAAATTGATAAATAACGTGTACGAATTTGTTTAACGCATTTGTTTTGGTTACTCGACGTCTCCGTTCTCGTGTAGCCTACATATTGCGTTTTTTTTTAATTTGCTTACTGGGCTAAAGGTTAGCATGCTTAAAATACGTAAGTCGTTTTGTTCAACAAATTTAAGTAGATAACTCATCAGTTGTTTGCATCAGAGCGATAATTTTTGAGATAGTTATTAAAACTGTTTAAAGGTTGTCAAACGTTGTTTCTCGTTGTATATCCTTTAATTCTAGAGTTAAATTGATAAATAACGTGTACGAATTTGTTTAACGCATTTGTTTTGGTTACTCGACGTCTCCGTTCTCGTGTAGCCTACATATTGCGTTTTTTTTTAATTTGCTTACCGGGCTAAAGGTTAGCATGCTTAAAATACGTAAGTCGTTTTGTTCAACAAATTTAAGTAGATAACTCATCAGTTGTTTGCATCAGAGCGATAATTTTTGAGATAGTTATTAAAACTGTTTAAAGGTTGTCAAACGTTGTTTCTCGTTGTATATCCTTTAATTCTAGAGTTAAATTGATAAATAACGTGTACGAATATGTTTAACGTATTTGTTTTGGTTACTCGACGTCTCCGTTCTCGTGTAGCCTACATATTGCGTTTTTTTTTTAATTTGCTTACCGGGCTAAAGGTTAGCATGTTTAAAATACGTAAGTCGTTTTGTTCAACAAATTTAAGTAGATAACTCATCAGTTGTTTGCATCAGAGCGACAATTTTTGAGATAGTTATTAAAACTGTTTAAAGGTTATCAAACGTTGTTTCTCGTTGTATATCCTTTAATTCTAGAGTTAAATTGATAAATAACGTGTACGAATTTGTTTAACGTATTTGTTTTGGTTACTCGAAGTCTCCGTTCTCTTGTAGCCTACATATTGCGTTTTTTTTTAAATTTGCTTACCGGGCTAAAGGTTAGCATGTTAAAAATACGTAAGTCGTTTTGTTCAACAAATTTAAGTAGATAACTCATCAGTTGTTTGCATCAGAGCGACAATTTTTGAGATAGTTATTAAAACTGTTTAAAGGTTGTCAAACGTTGTTTCTCGTTGTATATCCTTTAATTCTAGAGTTAAATTGATAAATAACGTGTACGAATTTGTTTAACGTATTTGTTTTGGTTACTCGACGTCTCCGTTCTCATGTAGCCTACATATTGCGTTTTTTTTTTGATTTGTTTACCGGGCTAAAGGTTAGCATGTTTAAAATACGTAAGTCGTTTTGTTCAACAAATTTAAGTAGATAACTCATCAGTTGTTTGCATCAGAGCGACAATTTTTGAGATAGTTATTAAAACTGTTTAAAGGTTGTCAAACGTTGTTTCTCGTTGTATATCCTTTAATTCTAGAGTTAAATTGATAAATAACGTGTACGAATTTGTTTAACGTATTTGTTTTGGTTACTCGACGTCTCCGTTCTCGTGTAGCCTACATATTGCGTTTTTTTTTAATTTGCTTACCGGGCTAAAGGTTAGCATGTTTAAAATACGTAAGTCGTTTTGTTCAACAAATTTAAGTAGATAACTCATCAGTTTTTTGCATCAGAGCGACAATTTTTGAGATAGTTATTAAAACTGTTTAAAGGTTGTCAAACGTTGTTTCTCGTTGTATATCCTTTAATTCTAGAGTTAAATTGATAAATAACGTGTACGAATTTGTTTAACGCATTTGTGATGGTTACTCGACGTCTCCGTTCTCGTGTAGCCTACATATTGCGTTTTTTTTTTAATTTGCTTACCGGGCTAAAGGTTAGCATGTTTAAAATACGTAAGTCGTTTTGTTCAACAAATTTGAGTAGATAACTCAGCAGTTGTTTGCATCAGAGCGACAATTTTTGAGATAGTTATTAAAACTGTTTAAAGGTTGTCAAACGTTGTTTCTCGTTGTATATCCTTTAATTCTAGAGTTAAATTGATAAATAACGTGTACGAATTTGTTTAACGCATTTGTTTTGGTTACTCGACGTCTCCGTTCTCGTGTAGCCTACATATTGCGTTTTTTTTTTAATTTGCTTACCGGGCTAAAGGTTAGCATGTTTAAAATACGTAAGTCGTTTTGTTCAACAAATTTGAGTAGATAATTCATCAGTTGTTTGCATCAGAGCGACAATTTTTGAGATAGTTATTAAAACTGTTTAAAGGTTGTCAAACGTTGTTTCTCGTTGTATATCCTTTAATTCTAGAGTTAAATTTATAAATAACGTGTACGAATTTGTTTAACGCATTTGTTTTGGTTACTCGACGTCTCCGTTCTCGTGTAGCCTACATATTGCGTTTTTTTTTTTAATTTGCTTACCGCGCTAAAGGTTAGCATGCTTAAAATACGTAAGTCGTTTTGTTCAACAAATTTAAGTAGATAACTCGTCAGTTGTTTGCATCAGAGCGACAATTTTTGAGATAGTTATTAAAACTGTTTAAAGGTTGTCAAACGTTGTTTCTCGTTGTATATCCTTTAATTCTAGAGTTAAATTGATAAATAACGTGTACGAATTTGTTTAACGCATTTGTTTTGGTTACTCGACGTCTCCGTTCTCGTGTAGCCTAAATATTGCGTTTTTTTTTTAATTTGCTTACCGGGCTAAAGGTTAGCATGTTTAAAATACGTAAGTCGTTTTGTTCAACAAATTTGAGTAGATAACTCATCAGTTGTTTGCATCAGAGCGACAATTTTTGAGATAGTTATTAAAACTGTTTAAAGGTTGTCAAACGTTTTCTCGTTGTATATCCTTTAATTCTAGAGTTAAATTGATAAATAACGTGTACGAATTTGTTTAACGCATTTGTTTTGGTTACTCGGCGTCTCCGTTCTCGTGTAGCCTACATATTGCGTTTTTTTTTTTAATTTGCTTACCGAGCTAAAGGTTAGCATGTTTAAAATACGTAAGTCGTTTTGTTCATCAAATTTAAGTAGATAACTCATCAGTTGTTTGCATCAGAGCGACAATTTTTGAGATAGTTATTAAAACTGTTTAAAGGTTGTCAAACGTTGTTTCTCGTTGTATATCCTTTAATTCTAGAGTTAAATTGATAAATAACGTGTACGAATTTGTTTAACGCATTTGTTTTGGTTACTCGACGTCTCCGTTCTCGTGTAGCCTACATATTGCGTTTTTTTTTTAATTTGCTTACCGCGCTAAAGGTTAGCATGCTTAAAATACGTAAGTCGTTTTGTTCATCAAATGTAAGTAGATAACTCATCAGTTGTTTGCATCAGAGCGACAATTTTTGAGATAGTTATTAAAACTGTTTAAAGGTTGTCAAACGTTGTTTCTCGTTGTATATCC
The DNA here is from genome assembly GCF_040869045.1 of Eurosta solidaginis. Lineage (NCBI taxonomy): Eukaryota > Metazoa > Arthropoda > Insecta > Diptera > Tephritidae > Eurosta > Eurosta solidaginis. Next base: position 420,013 of record NW_027136970.1, read on the forward strand.
TTTAATTCTAGAGTTAAATTGATAAATAACGTGTACGAATTTGTTTAACGCATTTGTTTTGGTTACTCGACGTCTCCGTTCTCGTGTAGCCTAAATATTGCGTTTTTTTTTTAATTTGCTTACCGGGCTAAAGGTTAGCATGTTTAAAATACGTAAGTCGTTTTGTTCAACAAATTTGAGTAGATAACTCATCAGTTGTTTGCATCAGAGCGACAATTTTTGAGATAGTTTTTAAAACTGTTTAAAGGTTGTCAAACGTTTTCTCGTTGTATATCCTTTAATTCTAGAGTTAAATTGATAAATAACGTGTACGAATTTGTTTAACGCATTTGTTTTGGTTACTCGGCGTCTCCGTTCTCGTGTAGCCTACATATTGCGTTTTTTTTTTTAATTTGCTTACCGGGCTAAAGGTTAGCATGTTTAAAATACGTAAGTCGTTTTGTTCAACAAATTTGAGTAGATAACTCATCAGCTGTTTGCATCAGAGCGACAATTTTTGAGATAGTTATTAAAACTGTTTAAAGGTTGTCAAACGTTGCTTCTCGTTGTATATCCTTTAATTCTAGAGTTAAATTGATAAATAACGTGTACAAATTTGTTTAACGCATTTGTTTTGGTTACTCGACGTCTCCGTTCTCGTGTAGCCTACATATTGCGTTTTTTTTTTAATTTGCTTACCGGGCTAAAGGTTAGCATGTTTAAAATACGTAAGTCATTTTGTTCATCAAATTTAAGTAGATAACTCATCAGTTGTTTGCATCAGAGCGACAATTTTTGAGATAGTTATTAAAACTGTTTAAAGGTTGTCAAACGTTGTTTCTCGTTGTATATCCTTTAATTCTAGAGTTAAATTAATAAATAACGTGTACGAATTTGTTTAACGCATTTGTTTTGGTTACTCGACGTCTCCGTTCTCGTGTAGCCTACATATTGCGTTTATTTTTTAATTTGCTTACCGGGCTAAAGGTTAGCATGGTTAAAATACGTAAGTCGTTTTGTTCAACAAATTTGAGTAGATAACTCATCAGTTGTTTGCATCAGAGCGACAATTTTTGAGATAGTTAGTAAAACTGTTTAGAGGTTGTCAAACGTTGTTTCTCGTTGTATATCCTTTAATTCTAGAGTTAAACTGATAAATAACGTGTACGAATTTGTTTAACGCATTTGTTTTGGTTACTCGACGTCCCGTTCTCGTGTAGCCTACATATTGCGTTTTTTTTTTTTAATTTGCTTACCGGGCTAAAGGTTAGCATGCTTAAAATACGTAAGCCGTTTTGTTCATCAAATTTAAGTAGATAACTCATCAGTTTTTTGCATCAGAGCGACAATTTTTGAGATAGTTATTAAAACTGTTTAAAGGTTGTCAAACGTTGTTTCTCGTTGTATATCCTTTAATTCTAGAGTTAAATTGAAAAATAACGTGTACGAATTTGTTTAACGTATTTGTTTTGGTTACTCGACGTCTCCGTTCTCGTGTAGCCTACATATTGCGTTTTTTTTTAATTTGCTTACCGGGCTAAAGGTTAGCATGTTTAAAATACGTAAGTCGTTTTGTTCAACAAATTTAAGTAGATAACTCATCAGTTGTTTGCATCAGAGCGACAATTTTTGAGATAGTTATTAAAACTGTTTAAAGGTTGTCAAACATTGTTTCTCGTTGTATATCCTTTAATTCTAGAGTTAAATTGATAAATAACGTGTACGAATTTGTTTAACGCATTTGTTTTGGTTACTCGACGTCTCCGTTCTCGTGTAGCCTACATATTGCGTTTTTTTTTTAATTTGCTTACCGGGCTAAAGGTTAGCATGTTTAAAATACGTAAGTCGTTTTGTTCATCAAATATATCCTTTAATTCTAGAGTTAAATTGATAAATAACGTGTACGAATTTGTTTAAAGTATTTGTTTTGGTTACTCGACGTCCCCGTTCTCGTGTAGCCTACATATTGCGTTTTTTTTTTAATTTGCTTACCGGGCTAAAGGTTAGCATGTTTAAAATACGTAAGTCGTTTTGTTCAACAAATTTAAGTAGATAACTCATCAGTTGTTTGCATCAGAGCGACAATTTTTGAGATAGTTATTAAAACTGTTTAAAGGTTGTCAAACGTTGTTTCTCGTTGTATATCCTTTAATTCTAGAGTTAAATTGATAAATAACGTGTACGAATTTGTTTACGTATTTGTTTTGGTTACTCGACGTCTCCGTTCTCGTGTAGCCTACATATTGCGTTTTTTTTTTAATTTGCTTACCGGGCTAAAGGTTAGCATGTTTAAAATACGTAAGTCGTTTTGTTCAACAAATTTGAGTAGATAATTCAGCAGTTGTTTGCATCAGAGCGACAATTTTTGAGATAGTTATTAAAACTGTTTAAAGGTTGTCAAACTTTGTTTCTCGTTGTATATCCTTTAATTGTAGAGTTAAATTGATAAATAACGTGTACGAATTTGTTTAACGCATTTGTTTTGGTTACTCGACGTCTCCGTTCTCGTGTAGCCTACATATTGCGTTTTTTTTTTAATTTGCTTACTGGGCTAAAGGTTAGCATGCTTAAAATACGTAAGTCGTTTTGTTCAAAAAATTTAAGTAGATAACTCATCAGTTGTTTGCATCAGAGCGATAATTTTTGAGATAGTTATTAAAACTGTTTAAAGATTGTCAAACGTTGTTTCTCGTTGTATATCCTTTAATTCTAGAGTTAAATTGATAAATAACGTGTACGAATTTGTTTAACGCATTTGTTTTGGTTACTCGACGTCTCCGTTCTCGTGTAGCCTACGTATTGCGTTTTTTTTTTTAATTTGCTTACCGGGCTAAAGGTTAGCGTGCTTAAAATACGTAAGGTGTTTTGTTCAACAAATTTAAGTAGATAACTCATCAGTTGTTTGCATCAGAGCGATAATTTTTGAGATAGTTATTAAAACTGTTTAAAGGTTGTCAAACGTTGTTTCTCGTTGTATATCCTTTAGTTCTATAGTTAAATTGATAAATAACGTGTACGAATATGTTTGACGTATTTGTTTTGGTTACTCGACGTCTCCGTTCTCGTGTAGCCTACATATTGCGTTTTTTTTAATTTGCTTATCGGGCTAAAGGTTAGCATGTTTAAAATACGTAAGTCGTTTTGTTCAACAAATTTAAGTAGATAACTCATCAGTTGTTTGCATCAGAGCGACAATTTTTGAGATAGTTATTAAAACTGTTTAAAGGTTGTCAAACGTTGTTTCTCGTTGTATATCCTTTAATTCTAGAGTTAAATTGATAAATAACGTGTACGAATTTGTTTAACGTATTTGTTTTGGTTACTCGAGGTCTCCGTTCTCGTGTAGCCTACATATTGCGTTTTTTTTTTAAATTTGCTTACCGGGCTAAAGGTTAGAATGTTAAAAATACGTAAGTCGTTTTGTTCAACAAATTTAAGTAGATAACTCATCAGTTGTTTGCATCAGAGCGACAATTTTGAGATAGTTATTAAAACTGTTTAAAGGTTGTCAAACGTTGTTTCTCGTTGTATATCCTTTAATTCTAGAGTTAAATTGATAAATAACGTGTACGAATTTGTTTAACGTATTTGTTTTGGTTACTCGACGTCTCCGTTCTCGTGTAGCCTACATATTGCGTTTTTTTTTGATTTGCTTACCGGGCTAAAGGTTAGCATGTTTAAAATACGTATGTCGTTTTGTTCAACAAATTTAAGTAGATAACTCATCAGTTGTTTGCATCAGAGCGACAATTTTTGAGATAGTTATTAAAACTGTTTAAAGGTTGTCAAACGTTGTTTCTCGTTGTATATCCTTTAATTCTAGAGTTAAATTGATAAATAACGTGTACGAATTTGTTTAACGTATTTGTTTTGGTTACTCGACGTCTCCGTTCTCCTGTAGCCTACATATTGCGTTTTTTTTTAATTTGCTTACCGGGCTAAAGGTTAGCATGTTTAAAATACGTAAGTCGTTTTGTTCGACAAATTTAAGTAGATAACTCATCAGTTGTTTGCATCAGAGCGACAATTTTTGAGATAGTTATTAAAACTGTTTAAAGGTTGTCAAACGTTGTTTCTCGTTGTATATCCTTTAATTCTAGAGTTAAATTGATAAATAACGTGTATGAATTTGTTTAACGCATTTGTTTTGGTTACTCGACGTCTCCGTTCTCGTGTAGCCTACATATTGCGTTTTTTTTTTAATTTGCTTACCGTGCTAAAGGTTAGCATGTTTAAAATACGTAAGTCGTTTTTTTCAACAAATTTGAGTAGATAACTCATCAGTTGTTTGCATCAGAGCGACAATTTTTGAGATAGTTATTAAAACTGTTTAAAGGTTGTCAAACGTTGTTTCTCGTTGTATATCCTTTAATTCTAGAGTTAAATTGATAAATAACGTGTACGAATTTGTTTAACGCATTTGTTTTGGTTACTCGACGTCTCCGTTCTCGTTTAGCCTACATATTGCGTTTTTTTTTTAATTTGCTTACCGGGCTAAAGGTTAGCATGTTTAAAATACGTAAATCGTTTTGTTCAACAAATTTAAGTAGATAACTCATCAGTTGTTTGCATCAGAGCGACAATTTTTGAGATAGTTATTAAAACTGTTTAAAGGTTGTCAAACGTTGTTTCTCGTTGTATATCCTTTAATTCTAGAGTTAAATTGATAAATAACGTGTACGAATTTGTTTAACGCATTTGTTTTGGTTACTCGACGTCTCCGTTCTCGTGTAGCCTACATATTGCGTTTTTTTTTTAATTTGCTTACCGGGCTAAAGGTTTGCATGTTTAAAATACGTAAGTCGTTTTGTTCAACAAATTTAAGTAGATAACTCATCAGTTGTTTGCATCAGAGCGACAATTTTTGAGATAGTTAATAAAACTGTTTAAAGGTTGTCAAACGTTGTTTCTCGTTGTATATCCTTTAACTCTAGAGTTAAATTGATAAATAACGTGTACGAATTTGTTTAACGCATTTGTTTTGGTTACTGGACGTCTCCGTTCTCGTGTAGCCTACATATTGCGTTTTTTTTTTTTAATTTGCTTACCGGGCTAAAGGTTAGCATGCTTAAAATACGTAAGTCGTTTTGTTCAACAAATTTGAGTAGATAACTCATCAGTTGTTTGCATCAGAGCGATAATTTTTGAGATAGTTATTAAAACTGTTTAAAGGTTGTCAAACGTTGTTTCTCGTTGTATATCCTTTAATTCTAGAGTTAAATTGATAAATAACGTGTACGAATTTGTTTAACGCATTTGTTTTGGTTACTCGACGTCTCCGTTCTCGTGTAGCCTACATATTGCGTTTTTTTTTTAATTTGCTTACCGGGCTAAAGGTTAGCATGTTTAAAGTACGTAAGTCGTTTTGTTCAACAAATTTAAGTAGATAACTCATCAGTTGTTTGCATCAGAGCGATAATTTTTGAGATAGTTATTAAAACTGTTTAAAGGTTGTCAAACGTTGTTTCTCGTTGTATATCCTTTAATTCTAGAGCTAAATTGATAAATAACGTGTACGAATTTGTTTAACGTATTTGTTTTGGTTACTCGACGTCTCCGTTCTCGTGTAGCCTACATATTGCGTTTTTTTTTTTAATTTGCTTACCGGGCTAAAGGTTAGCATGTTTAAAATACGTAAGTCGTTTTGTTCAACAAATTTGAGTAGATAACTCAGCAGTTGTTTGCATCAGAGCGACAATTTTTGAGATAGTTATTAAAACTGTTTAAAGGTTGTCAAACGTTGTTTCTCGTTGTATATCCTTTAATTCTAGAGTTAAATTGATAAATAACGTGTACGAATTTGTTTAACGCATTTGTTTTGGTTACTCGACGTCTCCGTTCTCGTGTAGCCTACATATTGCGTTTTTTTTAAATTTGCTTACCGGGCTAAAGGTTAGCATGTTTAAAATACGTAAGTCGTTTTGTTCATCACATTTAAGTAGATAACTCATCAGTTGTTTGCATCAGAGCGACAATTTTTGAGATAGTTATTAAAACTGTTTAAAGGTTGTCAAACGTTGTTTCTCGTTGTATATCCTTTAATTCTAGAGTTAAATTGATAAATAACGTGTACGAATTTGTTTAACGCATTTGTTTTGGTTACTCGACGTCTCCGTTCTCGTGTAGCCTACATATTGCGTTTTTTTTTTATTTGCTTACCGGGCTAAAGGTTAGCATGTTTAAAATACGTAAGTCGTTTTGTTCATCAAATTTAAGTAGATAACTCATCAGTTGTTTGCATCAGAGCGACAATTTTTGAGATAGTTATTAAAACTGTTTAAAGGTTGTCAAACGATGTTTCTCGTTGTATATCCTTTAATTCTAGAGTTAAATTGATAAATAACGTGTACGAATTTGTTTAACGCATTTGTTTTGGTTACTCGACGTCTCCGTTCTCGTGTAGCCTACATATTGCGTTTTTTTTTAATTTGCTTACCGGGCTAAAGGTTAGCATGTTTAAAATACGTAAGTCGTTTTGTTCAAAAATTTGAGTAGATAACTCAGCAGTTGTTTGCACCAGAGCGACAATTTTTGAGATAGTTATTAAAACTGTTTAAAGGTTGTCAAACGTTGTTTCTCGCTGTATATCCTTTAATTCTAGAGTTAAATTGATAAATAACGTGTTCGAATTTGTTTAACGCATTTGTTTTGGTTACTCGACGTCTCCGTTCTCGTGTAGCCTACATATTGCGTTTTTTTTTTAATTTGCTTACCGGGCTAAATGTTAGCATGTTTAAAATACGTAAGTCGTTTTGTTCATCACATTTAAGTAGATAACTCATCAGTTGTTTGCATCAGAGCGACAATTTTTGAGATAGTTATTAAAACTGTTTAAAGGTTGTCAAACGTTGTTTCTCGTTGTATATCCTTTAATTCTAGAGTTAAATTGATAAATAACGTGTACGAATTTGTTTAACGCATTTGTTTTGGTTACTCGACGTCTCCGTTCTCGTGTAGCCTACATATTGCGTTTTTTTTTTAATTTGCTTACCGGGCTAAAGGTTAGCATGTTTAAAATACGTAAGTCGTTTTGTTCAACAAATTTGAGTAGATAACTCATCAGTTGTTTGCATCAGAGCGACAATTTTTGAGATAGTTATTAAAACTGTTTAAAGGTTGTCAAACGTTGTTTCTCGTTGTATATCCTTTAATTCTAGAGTTAAATTGATAAATAACGTGTACGAATTTGTATAACGCATTTGTTTTGGTTACTCGACGTCTCCGTTCTCGTGTAGCCTACATATTGCGTTTTTTTTTTAATTTGCTTGCCGGGCTAAAGGTTAGCATGTTTAAAATACGTAAGTCGTTTTGTTCAACAAATTTAAGTAGATAACTCATCAGTTGTTTGCATCAGAGCGCCAATTTTTGAGATAGTTATTAAAACTGTTTAAAGGTTGTCAAACGTTGTTTCTCGTTGTATATCCTTTAATTCTAGAGTTAAATTGATAAATAACGTGTACGAATTTGTATAACGCATTTGTTTTGGTTACTCGACGTCTCCGTTCTCGTGTAGCCTACATATTGCGTTTTTTTTTTAATTTGCTTGCCGGGCTAAAGGTTAGCATGTTTAAAATACGTAAGTCGTTTTGTTCATCAAATTTAAGTAGATAACTCATCAGTTGTTTGCATCAGAGCGACAATTTTTGAGATAGTTATTAAAACTGTTTAAAGGTTGTCAAACGTTGTTTCTCGTTGTATATCCTTTAATTCTAGAGTTAAATTGATAAATAACGTGTACGAATTTGTTTAACGCATTTTTTTTGGTTACTCGACGTCTCCGTTCTCGTGTAGCCTACACATTGCGTTTTTTTTTTAATTTGCTTACCGGGCTAAAGGTTAGCATGCTTAAAATACGTAAGTCGTTTTGTTTAACAAATTTAAGTAGATAACTCATCAGTTGTTTGCATCAGAGCGATAATTTTTGAAATAGTTATTAAAACTGTTTAAAGGTTGTCAAACGTTGTTTCTCGTTGTATATCCTTTAATTCTAGAGTTAAATTGATAAATAACGTGTACGAATTTGTTTAACGCATTTGTTTTGGTTACTCGACGTCTCCGTTCTCGTGTAGCCTACATATTGCGTATTTTTTTTTTATTAACGGGCTAAAGGGTAGCATGCTTAAAATACGTAAGTCGTTTTGTTCAACAAATTTAAGTAGATAACTCATCAGTTGTTTGCATCAGAGCGATAATTTTTGAGATAGTTATTAAAACTGTTTAAAGGTTGTCAAACGTTGTTTCTCGTTGTATATCCTTTAATTCTAGAGTTAAATTGATAAATAACGTGTACGAATTTGTTTAACGCATTTGTTTTGGTTACTCGACGTCTCCGTTCTCGTGTAGCCTACATATTGCGTTTTTTTTTTTTAATTTGCTTACCGGGCTAAAGGTTAGCATGTTTAAAATACGTAAGTCGTTTTGTTCAACAAATTTAAGTAGATAACTCATCAGTTGTTTGCATCAGAGCGACAATTTTTGAGATAGTTATTAAAACTGTTTAAAGGTTGTCAAACGTTGTTTCTCGTTGTATATCCTTTAATTCTAGAGTTAAATTGATAAATAACATGTACGAATTTGTTTAACGCATTTGTTTTGGTTACTCGACGTCTCCGTTCTCGTGTAGCCTACATATTGCGTTTTTTTTTTATTTGCTTACCGGGCTAAAGGTTAGCATGCTTAAAATACGTAAGTCGTTTTGTTCAACAAATTTAAGTAGATAACTCATCAGTTGTATGCATCAGAGCGACAATTTTTGAGATAGTTATTAAAACTGTTTAAAGGTTGTCAAACGTTCTTTCTCGTTGTATATCCTTTAATTCTAGAGTTAAACTAATAAATAACGTGTACGAATTTGTTTAACTCATTTGTTTTGGTTACTCGACGTCTCCGTTCTCGTGTAGCCTACATATTGCGTTTTTTTTTTAATTTGCTTACCGGGCTAAAGGTTAGCATGCTTAAAATACGTAAGTGGTTTTGTTCAACAAATTTGAGTAGATAACTCATCAGTTGTTTGCATCAGAGCGACAATTTTTGAGATAGTTATTAAAACTGTTTAAAGGTTGTCAAACGTTGTTTCTCGTTGTATATCCTTTAATTGTAGAGTTAAATTGATAAATAACGTGTACGAATTTGTTTAACGCATTTGTTTTGGTTACTCGACGTCTCCGTTCTCGTGTAGCCTACATATTGCGTTTTTTTTTTAATTTGCTTACTGGGCTAAAGGTTAGCATGCTTAAAATACGTAAGTCGTTTTGTTCAAAAAATTTAAGTAGATAACTCATCAGTTGTTTGCATCAGAGCGATAATTTTTGAGATAGTTATTAAAACTGTTTAAAGGTTGTCAAACGTTGTTTCTCGTTGTATATCCTTTAATTCTAGAGTTAAATTGATAAATAACGTGTACGAATTTGTTTAACGCATTTGTTTTGGTTACTCGACGTCTCCGTTCTCGTGTAGCCTACGTATTGCGTTTTTTTTTTAATTTGCTTACCGGGCTAAAGGTTAGCGTGCTTAAAATACGTAAGTCGTTTTGTTCAACAAATTTAAGTAGATAACTCATCAGTTGTTTGCATCAGAGCGATAATTTTTGAGATAGTTATTAAAACTGTTTAAAGGTTGTCAAACGTTGTTTCTCGTTGTATATCCTTTAGTTCTATAGTTAAATTGATAAATAACGTGTACGAATATGTTTGACGTATTTGTTTTGGTTACTCGACGTCTCCGTTCTCGTGTAGCCTACATATTGCGTTTTTTTTTAATTTGCTTATCGGGCTAAAGGTTAGCATGTTTAAAATACGTAAGTCGTTTTGTTCAACAAATTTAAGTAGATAACTCATCAGTTGTTTGCATCAGAGCGACAATTTTTGAGATAGTTATTAAAACTGTTTAAAGGTTGTCAAACGTTGTTTCTCGTTGTATATCCTTTAATTCTAGAGTTAAATTGATAAATAACGTGTACGAATTTGTTTAACGTATTTGTTTTGGTTACTCGAGGTCTCCGTTCTCGTGTAGCCTACATATTGCGTTTTTTTTTTAAATTTGCTTACCGGGCTAAAGGTTAGAATGTTAAAAATACGTAAGTCGTTTTGTTCAACAAATTTAAGTAGATAACTCATCAGTTGTTTGCATCAGAGCGACAATTTTGAGATAGTTATTAAAACTGTTTAAAGGTTGTCAAACGTTGTTTCTCGTTGTATATCCTTTAATTCTAGAGTTAAATTGATAAATAACGTGTACGAATTTGTTTAACGTATTTGTTTTGGTTACTCGACGTCTCCGTTCTCGTGTAGCCTACATATTGCGTTTTTTTTTGATTTGCTTACCGGGCTAAAGGTTAGCATGTTTAAAATACGTATGTCGTTTTGTTCAACAAATTTAAGTAGATAACTCATCAGTTGTTTGCATCAGAGCGACAATTTTTGAGATAGTTATTAAAACTGTTTAAAGGTTGTCAAACGTTGTTTCTCGTTGTATATCCTTTAATTCTAGAGTTAAATTGATAAATAACGTGTACGAATTTGTTTAACGTATTTGTTTTGGTTACTCGACGTCTCCGTTCTCCTGTAGCCTACATATTGCGTTTTTTTTTAATTTGCTTACCGGGCTAAAGGTTAGCATGTTTAAAATACGTAAGTCGTTTTGTTCGACAAATTTAAGTAGATAACTCATCAGTTGTTTGCATCAGAGCGACAATTTTTGAGATAGTTATTAAAACTGTTTAAAGGTTGTCAAACGTTGTTTCTCGTTGTATATCCTTTAATTCTAGAGTAAATTGATAAATAACGTGTATGAATTTGTTTAACGCATTTGTTTTGGTTACTCGACGTCTCCGTTCTCGTGTAGCCTACATATTGCGTTTTTTTTTTAATTTGCTTACCGTGCTAAAGGTTAGCATGTTTAAAATACGTAAGTCGTTTTTCAACAAATTTGAGTAGATAACTCATCAGTTGTTTGCATCAGAGCGACAATTTTTGAGATAGTTATTAAAACTGTTAAAGGTTGTCAAACGTTGTTTCTCGTTGTATATCCTTTAATCTAGAGTTAAATTGATAAATAACGTGTACGAATTTGTTTAACGCATTTGTTTTGGTTACTCGACGTCTCCGTTCTCGTTTAGCCTACATATTGCGTTTTTTTTTTAATTTGCTTACCGGGCTAAAGGTTAGCATGTTTAAAATACGTAAATCGTTTTTGTTCAACAAATTTAAGTAGATAACTCATCAGGTGTTTGCATCAGAGCGACAATTTTTGAGATAGTTATTAAACTGTTTAAAGGTTGTCAAACGTTGTTTCTCGTTGTATATCCTTTAATTCTAGAGTTAAATTGATAAATAACGTGTACGAATTTGTTTAACGCATTTGTTTTGGTTACTCGACGTCTCCGTTCTCGTGTAGCCTACATATTGCGTTTTTTTTTAATTTGCTTACCGGGCTAAAGGTTTGCATGTTTAAAATACGTAAGTCGTTTTGTTCAACAAATTTAAGTAGATAACTCATCAGTTGTTTGGCATCAGAGCGACAATTTTTGAGATAGTTAATAAAACTGTTTAAAGGTTGTCAAACGTTGTTTCTCGTTGTATATCCTTTAACTCTAGAGTTAAATTGATAAATAACGTGTACGAATTTGTTTAACGCATTTGTTTTGGTTACTGGACGTCTCCGTTCTCGTGTAGCCTACATATTGCGTTTTTTTTTTTTAATTTGCTTACCGGGCTAAAGGTTAGCATGCTTAAAATACGTAAGTCGTTTTGTTCAACAAATTTGAGTAGATAACTCATCAGTTGTTTGCATCAGAGCGATAATTTTTGAGATAGTTATTAAAACTGTTTAAAGGTTGTCAAACGTTGTTTCTCGTTGTATATCCTTTAATTCTAGAGTTAAATTGATAAATAACGTGTACGAATTTGTTTAACGCATTTGTTTTGGTTACTCGACGTCTCCGTTCTCGTGTAGCCTACATATTGCGTTTTTTTTTTAATTTGCTTACCGGGCTAAAGGTTAGCATGTTTAAAGTACGTAAGTCGTTTTGTTCAACAAATTTAAGTAGATAACTCATCAGTTGTTTGCATCAGAGCGATAATTTTTGAGATAGTTATTAAAACTGTTTAAAGGTTGTCAAACGTTGTTTCTCGTTGTATATCCTTTAATTCTAGAGCTAAATTGATAAATAACGTGTACGAATTTGTTTAACGTATTTGTTTTGGTTACTCGACGTCTCCGTTCTCGTGTAGCCTACATATTGCGTTTTTTTTTTTAATTTGCTTACCGGGCTAAAGGTTAGCATGTTTAAAATACGTAAGTCGTTTTGTTCAACAAATTTGAGTAGATAACTCAGCAGTTGTTTGCATCAGAGCGACAATTTTTGAGATAGTTATTAAAACTGTTTAAAGGTTGTCAAACGTTGTTTCTCGTTGTATATCCTTTAATTCTAGAGTTAAATTGATAAATAACGTGTACGAATTTGTTTAACGCATTTGTTTTGGTTACTCGACGTCTCCGTTCTCGTGTAGCCTACATATTGCGTTTTTTTTAAATTTGCTTACCGGGCTAAAGGTTAGCATGTTTAAAATACGTAAGTCGTTTTGTTCATCACATTTAAGTAGATAACTCATCAGTTGTTTGCATCAGAGCGACAATTTTTGAGATAGTTATTAAAACTGTTTAAAGGTTGTCAAACGTTGTTTCTCGTTGTATATCCTTTAATTCTAGAGTTAAATTGATAAATAACGTGTACGAATTTGTTTAACGCATTTGTTTTGGTTACTCGACGTCTCCGTTCTCGTGTAGCCTACATATTGCGTTTTTTTTTTATTTGCTTACCGGGCTAAAGGTTAGCATGTTTAAAATACGTAAGTCGTTTTGTTCATCAAATTTAAGTAGATAACTCATCAGTTGTTTGCATCAGAGCGACAATTTTTGAGATAGTTATTAAAACTGTTTAAAGGTTGTCAAACGATGTTTCTCGTTGTATATCCTTTAATTCTAGAGTTAAATTGATAAATAACGTGTACGAATTTGTTTAACGCATTTGTTTTGGTTACTCGACGGCTCCGTTCTCGTGTAGCCTACATATTGCGTTTTTTTTTAATTTGCTTACCGGGCTAAAGGTTAGCATGTTTAAAATACGTAAGTCGTTTTGTTCAAAAATTTGAGTAGATAACTCAGCAGTTGTTTGCATCAGAGCGACAATTTTTGAGATAGTTATTAAAACTGTTTAAAGGTTGTCAAACGTTGTTTCTCGCTGTATATCCTTTAATTCTAGAGTTAAATTGATAAATAACGTGTTCGAATTTGTTTAACGCATTTGTTTTGGTTACTCGACGTCTCCGTTCTCGTGTAGCCTACATATTGCGTTTTTTTTTTAATTTGCTTACCGGGCTAAATGTTAGCATGTTTAAAATACGTAAGTCGTTTTGTTCATCACATTTAAGTAGATAACTCATCAGTTGTTTGCATCAGAGCGACAATTTTTGAGATAGTTATTAAAACTGTTTAAAGGTTGTCAAACGTTGTTTCTCGTTGTATATCCTTTAATTCTAGAGTTAAATTGATAAATAACGTGTACGAATTTGTTTAACGCATTTGTTTTGGTTACTCGACGTCTCCGTTCTCGTGTAGCCTACATATTGCGTTTTTTTTTTAATTTGCTTACCGGGCTAAAGGTTAGCATGTTTAAAATACGTAAGTCGTTTTGTTCAACAAATTTGAGTAGATAACTCATCAGTTGTTTGCATCAGAGCGACAATTTTTGAGATAGTTATTAAAACTGTTTAAAGGTTGTCAAACGTTGTTTCTCGTTGTATATCCTTTAATTCTAGAGTTAAATTGATAAATAACGTGTACGAATTTGTATAACGCATTTGTTTTGGTTACTCGACGTCTCCGTTCTCGTGTAGCCTACATATTGCGTTTTTTTTTTAATTTGCTTGCCGGGCTAAAGGTTAGCATGTTTAAAATACGTAAGTCGTTTTGTTCAACAAATTTAAGTAGATAACTCATCAGTTGTTTGCATCAGAGCGCCAATTTTTGAGATAGTTATTAAAACTGTTTAAAGGTTGTCAAACGTTGTTTCTCGTTGTATATCCTTTAATTCTAGAGTTAAATTGATAAATAACGTGTACGAATTTGTATAACGCATTTGTTTTGGTTACTCGACGTCTCCGTTCTCGTGTAGCCTACATATTGCGTTTTTTTTTTAATTTGCTTGCCGGGCTAAAGGTTAGCATGTTTAAAATACGTAAGTCGTTTTGCTCATCAAATTTAAGTAGATAACTCATCAGTTGTTTGCATCAGAGCGACAATTTTTGAGATAGTTATTAAAACTGTTTAAAGGTTGTCAAACGTTGTTTCTCGTTGTATATCCTTTAATTCTAGAGTTAAATTGATAAATAACGTGTACGAATTTGTTTAACGCATTTTTTTTGGTTACTCGACGTCTCCGTTCTCGTGTAGCCTACACATTGCGTTTTTTTTTTAATTTGCTTACCGGGCTAAAGGTTAGCATGCTTAAAATACGTAAGTCGTTTTGTTTAACAAATTTAAGTAGATAACTCATCAGTTGTTTGCATCAGAGCGATAATTTTTGAAATAGTTATTAAAACTGTTTAAAGGTTGTCAAACGTTGTTTCTCGTTGTATATCCTTTAATTCTAGAGTTAAATTGATAAATAACGTGTACGAATTTGTTTAACGCATTTGTTTTGGTTACTCGACGTCTCCGTTCTCGTGTAGCCTACATATTGCGTATTTTTTTTTTATTAACGGGCTAAAGGGTAGCATGCTTAAAATACGTAAGTCGTTTTGTTCAACAAATTTAAGTAGATAACTCATCAGTTGTTTGCATCAGAGCGATAATTTTTGAGATAGTTATTAAAACTGTTTAAAGGTTGTCAAACGTTGTTTCTCGTTGTATATCCTTTAATTCTAGAGTTAAATTGATAAATAACGTGTACGAATTTGTTTAACGCATTTGTTTTGGTTACTCGACGTCTCCGTTCTCGTGTAGCCTACATATTGCGTTTTTTTTTTTTAATTTGCTTACCGGGCTAAAGGTTAGCATGTTTAAAATACGTAAGTCGTTTTGTTCAACAAATTTAAGTAGATAACTCATCAGTTGTTTGCATCAGAGCGACAATTTTTGAGATAGTTATTAAAACTGTTTAAAGGTTGTCAAACGTTGTTTCTCGTTGTATATCCTTTAATTCTAGAGTTAAATTGATAAATAACATGTACGAATTTGTTTAACGCATTTGTTTTGGTTACTCGACGTCTCCGTTCTCGTGTAGCCTACATATTGCGTTTTTTTTTTATTTGCTTACCGGGCTAAAGGTTAGCATGCTTAAAATACGTAAGTCGTTTTGTTCAACAAATTTAAGTAGATAACTCATCAGTTGTATGCATCAGAGCGACAATTTTTGAGATAGTTATTAAAACTGTTTAAAGGTTGTCAAACGTTCTTTCTCGTTGTATATCCTTTAATTCTAGAGTTAAATTAATAAATAACGTGTACGAATTTGTTTAACTCATTTGTTTTGGTTACTCGACGTCTCCGTTCTCGTGTAGCCTACATATTGCGTTTTTTTTTTAATTTGCTTACCGGGCTAAAGGTTAGCATGCTTAAAATACGTAAGTGGTTTTGTTCAACAAATTTGAGTAGATAACTCATCAGTTGTTTGCATCAGAGCGACAATTTTTGAGATAGTTATTAAAACTGTTTAAAGGTTGTCAAACGTTGTTTCTCGTTGTATATCCTTTAATTCTAGAGTTAAGTTGATAAATAACGTGTACGAATTTGTTTAACGCATTTGTTTTGGTTACTCGACGTCTCCGTTCTCGTGTAGCCTACATATTGCGTTTTTTTTTTAATTTTCTTACCGGGCTAAAGGTTCGCATGTTTAAAATACGTAAGTCGTTTTGTTCAACAAATTTGAGTAGATAACTCAGCAGTTGTTTGCATCAGAGCGACAATTTTTGAGATAGTTATTAAAACTGTTTAAAGGTTGTCAAACGTTGTTTCTCGTTGTATATCCTTTAATTCTAGAGTTAAATTGATAAATAACGTGTACGAATTTGTTTAACGTATTTGTTTTGGTTACTCGACGTCTCCGTTCTCGTGTAGCCTACATATTGCGTTTTTTTTTTAATTTGCTTACCGGGCTAAAGGTTAGCATGTTTAAAATACGTAAGTCGTTTTGTTCAACAAATTTAAGTAGATAACTCATCAGTTGTTTGCATCAGAGCGACAATTTTTGAGATAGTTATTAAAACTGTTTAAAGGTTGTCAAACGTTGTTTCTCGTTGTATATCCTTTAATTCTAGAGTTAAATTGATAAATAACGTGTACGAATTTGTTTAACGCATTTGTTTTGGTTACTCGACGTCTCCGTTCTCGTGTAGCCTACATATTGCGTTTTTTTTTTAATTTGCTTACCGGGCTAAAGGTTAGCATGTTTAAAATACGTAAGTCGTTTTGTTCAACAAATTTGAGTAGATAAAACAGCAGTTGTTTGCATCAGAGCGACAATTTTTGAGATAGTTATTAAAACTGTTTAAAGGTTGTCAAACGTTGTTTCTCGTTGTATATCCTTTAATTCTAGAGTTAAATTGATAAATAACATGTACGAATTTGTTTAACGCATTTGTGATGGTTACTCGACGTCTCCGTTCTCGTGTAGCCTACATATTGCGTTTTTTTTTTAATTTGCTTACCGGGCTAAAGGTTAGCATGTTTAAAATACGTAAGTCGTTTTGTTCAACAAATTTGAGTAGATAACTCAGCAGTTGTTTGCATCAGAGCGACAATTTTTGAGATAGTTATTAAAACTGTTTAAAGGTTGTCAAACGTTGTTTCTCGTTGTATATCCTTTAATTCTAGAGTTAAATTGATAAATAACGTGTACGAAGTTGTTTAACGCATTTGTTTTGGTTACTCGACGTCTCCGTTCTCGTGTAGCCTACATATTGCGTTTTTTTTTTAATTTGCTTACCGGGCTAAAGGTTAGCATGTTTAAAATACGTAAGTCGTTTTGTTCAACAAATTTGAGTAGATAATTCATCAGTTGTTTGCATCAGAGCGACAATATTTGAGATAGTTATTAAAACTGTTTAAAGGTTGTCAAACGTTGTTTCTCGTTGTATATCCTTTAATTCTAGAGTTAAATTGATAAATAAAGTGTACGAATTTGTTTAACGCATTTGTTTTGGTTACTCGACGTCTCCGTTCTCGTGTAGCCTACATATTGCGTTTTTTTTTTAATTTGCTTACCGGGCTAAAGGTTAGCATGTTTAAAATACGTAAGTCGTTTTGTTCAACAAATTTGAGTAGATAAAACAGCAGTTGTTTGCATCAGAGCGACAATTTTTGAGATAGTTATTAAAACTGTTTAAAGGTTGTCAAACGTTGTTTCTCGTTGTATATCCTTTAATTCTAGAGTTAAAATGATAAATAACGTGTATGAATTTGTTTAACGCATTTGTTTTGGTTACTCGACGTCTCCGTTCTCGTGTAGCCTACATATTGCGTTTTTTTTTTTAATTTGCTTACCGTGCTAAAGGTTAGCATGTTTAAAATACGTAAGTCGTTTTTTTCAACAAATTTGAGTAGATAACTCATCAGTTGCTTGCATCAGAGCGACAATTTTTGAGGTAGTTATTAAAACTGTTTAAAGGTTGTCAAACGTTGTTTCTCGTTGTATATCCTTTAATTCTAGAGTTAAATTGATAAATAACGTGTACGAATTTGTTTAACGCATTTGTTTTGGTTACTCGACGTCTCCGTTCTCGTGTAGCCTACATATTGCGTTTTTTTTTTTAATTTGCTTACCGGGCTAAAGGTTAGCATGTTTAAAATACGTAAATCGTTTTGTTCAACAAATTTAAGTAGATAACTCATCAGTTGTTTGCATCAGAGCGACAATTTTTGAGATAGTTATTAAAACTGTTTAAAGGTTGTCAAACGTTGTTTCTCGTTGTATATCCTTTAATTCCAGAGTTAAATTGATAAATAACGTGTACGAATTTGTTTAACGCATTTGTTTTGGTTACTCGACGTCTCCGTTCTCGTGTAGCCTACATATTGCGTTTTTTTTTTAATTTGCTTACCGGGCTAAAGGTTTGCATGTTTAAAATACGTAAGTCGTTTTGTTCAACAAATTTAAGTAGATAACTCATCAGTTGTTTGCATCAGAGCGACAATTTTTGAGATAGTTAATAAAACTGTTTAAAGGTTGTCAAACGTTGTTTCTCGTTGTATATCCTTTAACTCTAGAGTTAAATTGATAAATAACGTGTACGAATTTGTTTAACGCATTTGTTTTGGTTACTGGACGTCTCCGTTCTCGTGTAGCCTACATATTGCGTTTTTTTTTTTTTAATTTGCTTACCGGGCTAAAGGTTAGCATGCTTAAAATACGTAAGTCGTTTTGTTCAACAAATTTGAGTAGATAACTCATCAGTTGTTTGCATCAGAGCGATAATTTTTGAGATAGTTATTAAAACTGTTTAAAGGTTGTCAAACGTTGTTTCTCGTTGTATATCCTTTAATTCTAGAGTTAAATTGATAAATAACGTGTACGAATTTGTTTAACGCATTTGTTTTGGTTACTCGACGTCTCCGTTCTCGTGTAGCCTACATATTGCGTTTTTTTTTTAATTTGCTTACCGGGCTAAAGGTTAGCATGTTTAAAGTACGTAAGTCGTTTTGTTCAACAAATTTAAGTAGATAACTCATCAGTTGTTTGCATCAGAGCGATAATTTTTGAGATAGTTATTAAAACTGTTTAAAGGTTGTCAAACGTTGTTTCTCGTTGTATATCCTTTAATTCTAGAGTTAAATTGATAAATAACGTGTACGAATTTGTTTAACGCATTTGTTTTGGTTACTCGACGTCTCCGTTCTCGTGTAGCCTACATATTGCGTTTTTTTTTTAATTTGCTTACCGGGCTAAAGGTTAGCATGTTTAAAATACGTAAGTCGTTTTGTTCATCAAATTTAAGTAGATAACTCATCAGTTGTTTGCATCAGAGCGACAATTTTTGAGATAGTTATTAAAACTGTTTAAAGGTTGTCAAACGTTGTTTCTCGTTGTATATCCTTTAATTCTAGAGTTAAATTTATAAATAACGTGTACGAATTTGTTTAACGCATTTGTTTTGGTTACTCGACGTCTCCGTTCTCGTGTAGCCTACATATTGCGTTTTTTTTTTTAATTTGCTTACCGGGCTAAATGTTAGCATGTTTAAAATACGTAAGTCGTTTTGTTCATCACATTTAAGTAGATAACTCATCAGTTGTTTGCATCAGAGCGACAATTTTTGAGATAGTTATTAAAACTGTTTAAAGGTTGTCAAACGTTGTTTCTCGTTGTATATCCTTTAATTCTAGAGTTAAATTGATAAATAACGTGTACGAATTTGTTTAACGCATTTGTTTTGGTTACTCGACGTCTCCTTTCTCGTGTAGCCTACATATTGCGTTTTTTTTTTTTAATTTGCTTACCGGGCTAAAGGCTAGCATGTTTAAAATACGTAAGTCGTTTTGTTCAACAAATTTGAGTAGATAACTCATCAGTTGTTTGCATCAGAGCGACAATTTTTGAGATAGTTATTAAAACTGTTTAAAGGTTGTCAAACGTTGTTTCTCGTTGTATATCCTTTAATTCTAGAGTTAAATTGATAAATAACGTGTACGAATTTGTATAACGCATTTGTTTTGGTTACTCGACGTCTCCGTTCTCGTGTAGCCTACATATTGCGTTTTTTTTTTAATTTGCTTGCCGGGCTAAAGGTTAGCATGTTTAAAATACGTAAGTCGTTTTGTTCAACAAATTTAAGTAGATAACTCATCAGTTGTTTGCATCAGAGCAACAATTTTTGAGATAGTTATTAAAACTGTTTAAAGGTTGTCAAACGTTGTTTCTCGTTGTATATCCTTTAATTCTAGAGTTAAATTGATAAATAACGTGTACGAATTTGTATAACGCATTTGTTTTGGTTACTCGACGTCTCCGTTCTCGTGTAGCCTACATATTGCGTTTTTTTTTTAATTTGCTTGCCGGGCTAAAGGTTAGCATGTTTAAAATACGTAAGTCGTTTTGTTCATCAAATTTAAGTAGATAACTCATCAGTTGTTTGCATCAGAGCGACAATTTTTGAGATAGTTATTAAAACTGTTTAAAGGTTGTCAAACGTTGTTTCTCGTTGTATATCCTTTAATTCTAGAGTTAAATTGATAAATAACGTGTACGAATTTGTTTAACGCATTTTTTTTGGTTACTCGACGTCTCCGTTCTCGTGTAGCCTACACATTGCGTTTTTTTTTTTAATTTGCTTACCGGGCTAAAGGTTAGCATGCTTAAAATACGTAAGTCGTTTTGTTCAACAAATTTAAGTAGATAACTCATCAGTTGTTTGCATCAGAGCGATAATTTTTGAAATAGTTATTAAAACTGTTTAAAGGTTGTAAAACGTTGTTTCTCGTTGTATATCCTTTAATTCTAGAGTTAAATTGATAAATAACGTGTACGAATTTGTTTAACGCATTTGTTTTGGTTACTCGACGTCTCCGTTCTCGTGTAGCCTACATATTGCGTTTTTTTTTTATTTGCTTAACGGGCTAAAGGGTAGCATGCTTAAAATACGTAAGTCGTTTTGTTCAACAAATTAAAGTAGATAACTCATCAGTTGTTTGCATCAGAGCGATAATTTTTGAGATAGTTATTAAAACTGTTTAAAGGTTGTCAAACGTTGTTTCTCGTTGTATATCCTTTAATTCTAGAGTTAAGTTGATAAATAACGTGTACGAATTTGTTTAATGCATTTGTTTTGGTTACTCGACGTCTCCGTTCTCGTGTAGCCTACATATTGCGTTTTTTTTTTTAATTTGCTTACCGGGCTAAAGGTTAGCATGTTTAAAATACGTAAGTCGTTTTGTTCAACAAATTTAAGTAGATAACTCATCAGTTGTTTGCATCAGAGCGACAATTTTTGAGATAGTTATTAAAACTGTTTAAAGGTTGTCAAACGTTGTTTCTCGTTGTATATCCTTTAATTCTACAGTTAAATTGATAAATAACGTGTACGAATTTGTTTAACGCATTTGTTTTGGTTACTCGACGTCTCCGTTCTCGTGTAGCCTACATATTGCGTTTTTTTTTTTAATTTGCTTACCGGGCTAAAGGTTAGAATGTTTAAAATACGTAAGTAGTTTTGTTCATCAAATTTAAGTAGATAACTCATCAGTTGTTTGCATCAGAGCGACAATTTTTGAGATAGTTATTAAAACTGTTTAAAGGTTGTCAAACGTTGTTTCTCGTTGTATATCCTTTAATTCTAGAGTTAAATTGATAAATAACATGTACGAATTTGTTTAACGCATTTGTTTTAGTTACTCGACGTCTCCGTTCTCGTGTAGCCTACATATTGCGTTTTTTTTTTAATTTGCTTACCGGGCTAAAGGTTAGCATGCTTAAAATACGTAAGTCGTTTTGTTCAACAAATTTAAGTAGATAACTCATCAGTTGTATGCATCAGAGCGACAATTTTTGAGATAGTTATTAAAACTGTTTAAAGGTTGTCAAACGTTCTTTCTCGTTGTATATCCTTTAATTCTAGAGTTAAATTAATAAATAACGTGTACGAATTTGTTTAACTCATTTGTTTTGGTTACTCGACGTCTCCGTTCTCGTGTAGCCTACATATTGCTTTTTTTTTTAATTTGCTTACCGGGCTAAAGGTTAGCATGCTTAAAATACGTAAGTGGTTTTGTTCAACAAATTTGAGTAGATAACTCATCAGTTGTTTGCATCAGAGCGACAATTTTTGAAATAGTTATTAAAACTGTTTAAAGGTTGTCAAACGTTGTTTCTCGTTGTATATCCTTTAATTCTAGAGTTAAATCGATAAATAACGTGTACGAATTTGTTTAACGCATTTGTTTTGGTTACTCGACGTATCCGTTCTCGTGTAGCCTACATATTGCGTTTTTTTTTAAATTTGCTTACCGGGCTAAAGGTTCGCATGTTTAAAATACGTAAGTCGTTTTGTTCAACAAATTTGAGTAGATAACTCAGCAGTTGTTTGCATCAGAGCGACAATTTTTGAGATAGTTATTAAAACTGTTTAAAGGTTGTCAAACGTTGTTTCTCGTTGTATATCCTTTAATTCTAGAGTTAAATTGATAAATAACGTGTACGAATTTGTTTAACGTATTTGTTTTGGTTACTCGACGTCTCCGTTCTCGTGTAGCCTACACATTGCGTTTTTTTTTTAATTTGCTTACCGGGCTAAAGGTTAGCATGTTTAAAATACGTAAGTCGTTTTGTTCAACAAATTTAAGTAGATAACTCATCAGTTGTTTGCATCAGAGCGACAATTTTTGAGATAGTTATTAAAACTGTTTAAAGGTTGTCAAACGTTGTTTCTCGTTGTATATCCTTTAATTCTAGAGTTAAATTGAAAAATAACGTGTACGAATTTGTTTAACGCATTTGTTTTGGTTACCCGACGTCTCCGTTCTCGTGTAGCCTACATATTGCGTTTTTTTTTTATTTGCTTACCGGGCTAAAGGTTAGCATGTTTAAAATACGTAAGTCGTTTTGTTCATCAAATTTAATTAGATAACTCATCAGTTGTTTGCATCAGAGCGACAATTTTTGAGATAGTTATTAAAACTGTTTAAAGGTTGTCAAACGTTGTTTCTCGTTGTATATCCTTTAATTCTAGAGTTAAATTGATAAATAACGTGTACGAATTTGTTTAACGCATTTGTTTTGGTTACCCGACGTCTCCGTTCTCGTGTAGCCTACATATTGCGTTTTTTTTTTTATTTGCTTACCGGGCTAAAGGTTAGCATGTTTAAAATACGTAAGTCGTTTTGTTCAACAAATTTAAGTAGATAACTCATCAGTTGTTTGCATCAGAGCGATAATTTTTGAGATAGTTATTAAAACTGTTTAAAGGTTGTCAAACGTTTTTTCTCGTTGCATATCCTTTAATTCTAGAGTTATATTGATAAATAACGTTTACGAATTTGTTTAACGCATTTGTTTTGGTTACTCGAAGTCTCCGTTCTCGTGTAGCCTACATATTGCGTTTTTTTTTTATTTGCTTAACGGGCTAAAGGGTAGCATGCTTAAAATACGTAAGTCGTTTTGTTCAACAAATTTAAGTAGATAACTCATCAGTTGTTTGCATCAGAGCGATAATTTTTGAGATAGTTATTAAAACTGTTTAAAGGTTGTCAAACGTTGTTTCTCGTTGTATATCCTTTAATTCTAGAGTTAAATTGATAAATAACGTGTACGAATTTGTTTAACGCATTTGTTTTGGTTACTCGACGTCTCCGTTCTCGTGTAGCCTACATATTGCGTTTTTTTTTTTAATTTGCTTACCGGGCTAAAGGTTAGCATGTTTAAAATACGTAAGTCGTTTTGTTCAACAAATTTAAGTAGATAACTCATCAGTTGTTTGCATCAGAGCGACAATTTTTGAGATAGTTATTAAAACTGTTTAAAGGTTGTCAAACGTTGTTTCTCGTTGTATATCCTTTAATTCTACAGTTAAATTGATAAATAACGTGTACGAATTTGTTTAACGCATTTGTTTTGGTTACCCGACGTCTCCGTTCTCGTGTAGCCTACATATTGCGTTTTTTTTTTTATTTGCTTACCGGGCTAAAGGTTAGCATGTTTAAAATACGTAAGTCGTTTTGTTCAACAAATTTAAGTAGATAACTCATCAGTTGTTTGCATCAGAGCGATAATTTTTGAGATAGTTATTAAAACTGTTTAAAGGTTGTCAAACGTTGTTTCTCGTTGCATATCCTTTAATTCTAGAGTTATATTAATAAATAACGTGTACGAATTTGTTTAACTCATTTGTTTTGGTTACTCGACGTCTCCGTTCTCGTGTAGCCTACATATTGCGTTTTTTTTTTAATTTGCTTACCGGGCTAAAGGTTAGCATGCTTAAAATACGTAAGTGGTTTTGTTCAACAAATTTGAGTAGATAACTCATCAGTTGTTTGCATCAGAGCGACAATTTTTGAGATAGTTATTAAAACTGTTTAAAGGTTGTCAAACGTTGTTTCTCGTTGTATATCCTTTAATTCTAGAGTTAAATTGATAAATAACGTGTACGAATTTGTTTAACGCATTTGTTTTGGTTACTCGACGTCTCCGTTCTCGTGTAGCCTACATATTGCGTTTTTTTTTTAAATTTGCTTACCGGGCTAAAGGTTCGCATGTTTAAAATACGTAAGTCGTTTTGTTCAACAAATTTGAGTAGATAACTCAGCAGTTGTTTGCATCAGAGCGACAATTTTTGAGATAGTTATTAAAACTGTTTAAAGGTTGTCAAACGTTGTTTCTCGTTGTATATCCTTTAATTCTAGAGTTAAATTGATAAATAACGTGTACTAATTTGTTTAACGTATTTGTTTTGGTTACTCGACGTCTCCGTTCTCGTGTAGCTTACATATTGCGTTTTTTTTTTAATTTGCTTACCGGGCTAAAGGTTAGCATGTTTAAAATACGTAAGTCGTTTTGTTCAACAAATTTAAGTAGATAACTCATCAGTTGTTTGCATCAGAGCGACAATTTTTGAGATAGTTATTAAAACTGTTTAAAGGTTGTCAAACGTTGTTTCTCGTTGTATATCCTTTAATTCTAGAGTTAAATTGATAAATAACGTGTACGAATTTGTTTAACGCATTTGTTTTGGTTACCCGACGTCTCCGTTCTCGTTTAGCCTACATATTGCGTTTTTTTTTTTATTTGCTTACCGGGCTAAAGGTTAGCATGTTTAAAATACGTAAGTCGTTTTGTTCATCAAATTTAATTAGATAACTCATCAGTTGTTTGCATCAGAGCGACAATTTTTGAGATAGTTATTAAAAACTGTTTAAAGGTTGTCAAACGTTGTTTCTCGTTGTATATCCTTTAATTCTAGAGTTAAATTGATAAATAACGTGTACGAATTTGTTTAACGCATTTGTTTTGGTTACTCGACGTCTCCGTTCTCGTGTAGCCTACATATTGCGTTTTTTTTTTTAATTTGCTTACCGGGCTAAAGGTTAGCATGTTTAAAATACGTAAGTCGTTTTGTTCAACAAATTTGAGTAGATAACTCATCAGTTGTTTGCATCAGAGCGACAATTTTTGAGATAGTTATTAAAACTGTTTAAAGGTTGTCAAACGTTGTTTCTCGTTGTATATCCTTTAATTCTAGAGTTAAATTGATAAATAACGTGTACGAATTTGTTTAACGCATTTGTTTTGGTTACTCGAAGTCTCCGTTCTCGTGTAGCCTACATATTGCGTTTTTTTTTTAAATTTGCTTACCGGGCTAAAGTTTCGCATGTTTAAAATACGTAAGTCGTTTTGTTCAACAAATTTGAGTAGATAACTCAGCAGTTGTTTGCATCAGAGCGACAATTTTTGAGATAGCATGTTTAAAATACGTAAGTCGTTTTGTTCATCAAATTTAAGTAGATAACTCATCAGTTGTTTGCATCAGAGCGACAATTTTTGAGATAGTTATTAAAACTGTTTAAAGGTTGTCAAACGTTGTTTCTCGTTGTATATCCTTTAATTCTAGAGTTAAATTGATAAATAACGTGTACGAATTTGTTTAACGCATTTGTTTTGGTTACTCGACGTCTCCGTTCTCGTGTAGCCTACATATTGCGTTTTTTTTTTAATTTGCTTACCGGGCTAAAGGTTAGCATGCTTAAAATACGTAAGTCGTTTTGTTCAACAAATTTAAGTAGATAACTCATCAGTTGTTTGCATCAGAGCGACAATTTTTGAGATAGTTATTAAAACTGTTTAAAGGTTGTCTAACGTTGTTTCTCGTTGTATATCCTTTAATTCTAGAGTTAAATTGACAAATAACGTGTACGAATTTGTTTATCGCATTTGTTTTGGGTACTCGACGTCTTCGTTCTCGTGTAGCCTACATATTGCGTTTTTTTTTTTAATTTGCTTACCGGGCTAAAGGTTAGCATGCTTAAAATACGTAAGTCGTTTTGTTCAACAAATTTAAGTAGATAACTCATCAGTTGTTTGCATCAGAGCGACAATTTTTGAGATAGTTATTAAAACTGTTTAAAGGTTGTCAAACGTTGTTTCTCGTTGTATATCCTTTAATTCTAGAGTTAAATTGATAAATAACGTGTACGAATTTGTTTAACGCATTTGTTTTGGTTACTCGACGTCTCCGTTCGCGTGTAGCCTACATATTGCGTTTTTTTTTTTTATTTGCTTACCGGGCTAAAGGTTGGCATGCCTAAAATACGTAAGTCGTTTTGTTCAACAAATTTAAGTAGATAACTCATCAGTTGTTTGCATCAGAGCGATAATTTTTGAGATAGTTATTAAAACTGTTTAAATGTTGTCACACGTTGTTTCTCGTTGTATATCCTTTAATTCTAGAGTTAAATTGATAAATAACGTGTACGAATTTGTTTAACGCATTTGTTTTGGTTACTCGACGTCTCCGTTCTCGTGTAGCCTACATATTGCGTTTTTTTTTTTTAATTTGCTTACCGGGCTAAAGGTTAGCATGTTTAAAATACGTAAGTCGTTTTGTTCAACAAATTTGAGTAGATAACTCAGCAGTTGTTTGCATCAGGGGGCAATTTTTGAGATAGTTATTAAAACTGTTTAAAGGTTGTCAAACGTTGTTTCTCGTTGTATATCCTTTAATTCTAGAGTTAAATTGATAAATAACGTGTACGAATTTGTTTAACGCATTTGTTTTGGTTACTCGACGTCTCCGTTCTCGTGTAGCCTACATATTGCGTTTTTTTTTTAAATTTGCTTACCGGTTTGCTTACCGGGCCTAAAGGTTAGCATGTTTAAAATACGTAAGTCGTTTTGTTCAACAAATTTAAGTAGATAACTCATCAGTTGTTTTGCATCAGAGCGACAATTTTTGAGATAGTTATTAAGACTGTTTTAAAGGTTGTCAAACGTTGTTTCTCGTTGTATATCTTTTAATTCTAGAGTTAAATTGATAAATAACGTGTACGAATTTGTTTAACGCATTTGTTTTGGTTACTCGACGTCTCCGTTCTCGTGTAGCCTACATATTGCGTTTTTTTTTTTTAATTTGCTTACCGGGCTAAAGGTTAGCATGCTTAAAATACGTAAGTCGTTTTGTTCAACAAATTTAAGTAGATAACTCATCAGTTGTTTGCATTAGAGCGACAATTTTTGAGATAGTTATTAAAACTGTTTTAAAGGTTGTCAAACGTTTTTTCTCGTTGTATATCCTTTAATTCTAGAGTTAAATTGATAAATAACGTGTACGAATTTGTTTAACGCATTTGTTTTGGTTACTCGACGTCTCCGTTCTCGTGTAGCCTACATATTGCGTTTTTTTTTTAATTTGCTTACCGGGATAAAGGTTAGCATGTTTAAAATAGGTAAGTCGTTTTGTTCATCAAATTTAAGTAGATAACTCATCAGTTGTTTGCATCAGAGCGACAATTTTTGAGATAGTTATTAAAACTGTTTAAAGGTTGTCAAACGTTGTTTCTCGTTGTATATCCTTTAATTCTAGAGTTAAGTTGATAAATAACATGTACGAATTTGTTTAACGCATTTGTTTTGGTTACTCGACGTCTCCGTTCTCGCGTAGCCTACATATTGCGTTTTTTTTTTTAATTTGCTTACCGGGCTAAAGGTTAGCATGCTTAAAATACGTAAGTCGTTTTGTTCAACAAATTTAAGTAGATAACTCATCAGTTGTTTGCATCAGAGCGATAATTTTTGAGATAGTTATTAAAACTGTTTAAAGGTTGTCAAACGTTGTTTCTCGTTGTATATCCTTTAATTTTAGAGTTAAATTGATAAATAACGTGTACGAATTTGTTTAACGCATTTGTTTTGGTTACTCGACGTCTCCGTTCTCGTGTTAGCCTACATATTGCGTTTTTTTTTTTAATTTGCTTACCGGGCTAAAGGTTAGCATGTTTAAAATACGTAAGTCGTTTTGTTCAACAAATTTAAGTAGATAACTCATCAGTTGTTTGCATCAGAGCGACAATTTTTGAGATAGTTATTAAAACTGTTTAAAGGTTGTCAAACGTTGTTTCTCGTTGTATATCCTTTAATTCTAGAGTTAAATTGATAAATAACGTGTACTAATTTGTTTAACGTATTTGTTTTGGTAACTCGACGTCTCCGTTCTCGTGTAGCCTACATATTGCGTTTTTTTTTTAATTTGCTTACCGGGCTAAAGGTTAGCATGTTTAAAATACGTGAGTCGTTTTGTTCATCAAATTTAAGTAGATAACTCATCAGTTGTTTGCATCAGAGCGATAATTTTTGAGATAGTTATTAAAACTGTTTAAAGGTTGTCAAACGTTGTTTCTCGTTGTATATCCTTTAATTCTAGAGTTAAATTGATAAATAACGTGTACGAATTTGTTTAACGCATTTGGTTTGGTTACTCGACGTCTCCGTTCTCGTGTAGCCTACATATTGCGTTTTTTTTTTTAATTTGCTTACCGGGCTAAAGGTTAGCATGCTTAAAATACGTAAGTCGTTTGTTCAACAAATTTAAG